>NC_046382.1:7495799-7668299 GCF_011125445.2 Fundulus heteroclitus | reverse complement strand
AGAGTTCCTTGTTTCCTTTTAACTGAGCAAACGTACAAAATAAGACAAAAATAATGTATTCTGACCCTGAAACGGTACGTTGGCGGCAGCTCTTTGAAGGTATTGCTGCTTCAGCCCCCGAGGTTTCAGCACCAGAAGGTTGCTGCGGCTGTGTTTGGTCCTAATGGGTTAACTCGGCAATCTTGCGTCATGTAAAGCCTTTACTGTGCCTCAGTCTTAATCTGCTTTTGCTCCAAACATTCCTCACACTTACTTTATGCCGGATAAGACTTTCTGACTCTCTGAGTGCTAACCAGTTACTTGTTAATTGTTAAAGGTAGACCACTTTTAGTTGTTTGACAGCCTGTTTGTCCACATGTTGCTGTTTCATCTCCTCGTTCCCGCCTCTGTGATGATAAACGTCAGAACAACACACTTGTTTTCATGTTAAAACGCCTCTTTTTAATGACGTTTGTCGGTTTCTGGTGAAGAAGTGTTAAACGAGCTACCAGTTTAGCCGCTCAACGACGGTCCAAACTGCGCCCTCCAGCAAATGGAGCGGATGCAGGCGGATTCGCTTTTAGGATGATGTCTTCAATTACAAAAATATATTGAATAAAAAACGTTGGTTACGCAAAGTATTTTTCTTTTATTAATCATATTTTGTTTAGTTCTTTTTTTTGTGCTTTTGTTCTAATGTCTTAGTACGTAGGACCACAAACATTCTCTTGGGCTCGCCTATTTATTAACCTTGTTTAAACACAGCAAGAAGAAGAAGAAAGTTCTCCTTTGGTGGGAGTTGAGGACAAACATTTTCTAAATCAAAGCAGAAAAGGTCCCACCCTAAAAGTTGTGAAACTTGCACATCCTTCCAACCTACGAGAATTCGTTCGTATCTACTTTGTCTAATTAAGATGTTGCATGTTTAATTTATTGCTGAGATGATAAAAAGAAAATGTTTTGGGTATTTTTTATTTTTTTTTTCTCGGGGCTGGGGGGGGTGGTATTTTGGCCTCTGAGTGCTTTGAAGTTGCTGATTTGGAAGTTGCTGATTTGGAAGTTGCTGATTTTATGCCACGGTACAAAAAGTTTTGACTCCACTGGTCTACATTGTTAAACATATCTTGTTTACATTCAAACTGTAATTAATTATCCCATGTTTCATCAATGTGTTGATAATCTCTCATACCTTGCAAAAGTATTCACACCCCTGGACCACCCACCGGTCTGGGTGTCGGCGTATGAGGGCGATCGGGTGAAGACGTAAGATCCATGTGACCAGAAATACTCCATCAATTCGGTCCTTTTCCTGTTTTAAAATCACAAACTGACATGTTTCATTGGAGTTTTCTGTCTTAGACCAACTCAAATTGTCAAGTGGAAGCAAAATGATGCAGAATTTTAAAAAGTTTACAAATAACCTCTGGGGAGTGTGCTGTATTTTTATTCAGTTCCCACATTTTAACAGCAAGTCTTTAGGAGGATCTCTTTTTTTTTAACACGTCTAGAAACTGAAATGATCTCAGACCAGACGAAGAGCGACTCATCATCAATCTTCTACATATTCTGAGTCGGATTTAATCCTGGACTTTGACTTGGCCATTCTAACACAGAGATTTACTTTGAGCTAAACCACTGCAGCATCTGGATGTTTACAGTCATTGTCCAGCTGGAAGGTCAGCCTCCATCCCAGTCCAGTGTTTGCCTCCATCTTCACAGAAGCTCTGACCAGCTGCCATGTCACTGGTAGAGAAAATCATCCTCGCAGCTGGATTCTGTCGCCATCGGTCTTTCCTCTGTGGGTGTGGTGCATTCTGGGTGCTTGTGGCACACACAACATTCTGGATGTGGGTCTCCTCTGACCAGAGCTCCTTCTACCACGTGTTTCTGCTGTCTCCTACAACAAACTACTGAGGTGGTTCAACACTCTTGGTTGTCCACCATAAAGGCTTTTGGAGTGTCTGACTAACGATAGATATTCCCACCTGAGCTGTGATGTCTGCAGCTCCTCCAGAGTTACCACGGGGTTAGGTGATATGGTTGGCCCATCTGTTTAGGTGAGCAGATGTGCCTCTCTTCGATGCCCATTAGTGGATTGACCTCATTTCTGTCAGATGGTCAAAGCTTGGAGTTTTGTTCAAGAACCTAAACCCGCTTAAAACATTTCCAGCACTTCCTCCCTGACCGTCTGCTGGGTTCCTTGGTGTTCACGATGCTGGTTGTTCTCTAACGTTCTCCCTGGAACCTCTGTCTACATTTCTACTCTGATTAAATTACACATATCTGGAATCTCTGAGGCTGGATTTTATTTAAAGGCGCTAGAATAAAAAGGGGTCTGAATATAAATACATGCAACAGTTTTCAGATTTTTATTCAATCAGTTTTCAATATCATTTTCCTTCCACTTCAAAATGTAAATAGTTTTTTTGTTTACCTCTAAAATAAACATGTTTGCAGTCAAAATGTGAGACTGTTGAAGGGGTGTGAATACTTCCATGCCACGGACCACCGCGTCCTGTTTTCTTGTATTTCTCTGCACGTTTACTGATGGTTTAAAGCAATATTTCACTCTGAATGTCCACCAGTACAAACATTTGAATGGTTTTTTATTGCAAACTGTTATTTTCTGCTGCTGTGAAGTATTTCTACTTTTTTTTTTTTTAGACTTGAGGCCAAAATCTGGGTGTAATGAATGTATTCTGCTCCTGTTTTGTAATGTGGAAAACACTACGAAGGCCATGGACCCCTGCTTGCCTTTAGAGCTCGGTGATTTATCCAAACGCGCTCGCTCTGAATTCAGACCCTTCATTCAGGACCGTTCAGGAGCGAGATTCTGCTGAAACAGACTTTTTGTATTTTCTGATGCCAAAAATGTTGCAGTGGGTGTATCGTGTGACGCTAATCTGCCTGCGCTCCAGTTAAGGTGTAGATTTTTTTTTTTTTCTGTGTGTGTGTGTCGGTAGTTTTCCAGATGTTTCATGGGCCTTTCTGATCTCTTGATACTTCCACTGTACATACAGTATTTTGTAGATGATGATTTGTAATTTAACCTTTAAAGTTTGTCATTCCTGGGGAGGTGTTTTTTTTTTCTAAACACCGCTGTGGGTACATTTCAAAAGATGCTGTAAAGGTGACTTATATAGATGAGTGCGTAATTAATGACTGTTGAAGCGAGGCGGGAGATCAGAATAAAGCTCCTGGTGACGGTGGAACAGGTTGTTTACCCACACGATCTCCCCCCAAAGCCTGATTGCTTTGCTTTAATGACAGAATAGAAAAGGTCTGACAACGTTTAATGTAGAATAAATGCGGACCCCGAGGTTATTTAGTTCAAATGAATGCTGAGGGGGGTGTGAGTAGTTCAAATTAATTAACTTTGCCTGTCATTTCAGGGTTTTTTTTCTTATTCTTTTAGCTCGATTATTGCGTCGGCTTTATGCTTTGGCATAATCGGGTGCTTTTTTGTAGATGTCAAACCAAAACACAAATCTGAATGTCATTCACTCTGCACAGCGGCGGAGAGCATACACTGTGCAGGGAAACGGAGCCGCTGGTTTATTTTCATTTATTGTTTCGCTGTGTGGCGCCGCGTCCTCTCCTCAGCGTCATTTCTTGGCACCTCCGGTTGGAGACGTGTACAAAGCCTTAAAATAAAAATCAGATGCATAATCTCACACGCATTTGACTTGGAAGACATGTCTAATTTGCTTTTGGTTTATTCCGAGCACAAATATAAGCGTTGGCAAGAGAAATCAGGTTAATTGTTCAGATTTCCAGCGTTCCTAACACTTCCTATAAACTTAAGTGGTCGATAGGTGAGAGGCACCCTGACAGGTGGCCTGTCCATCACAGAGACACACGGGATAAACAGCCATGCACATATTCACACCTAAGGGCAATTAATAGACACCAATTAACCCATCAGTCATGTTTCTGGACTGTGGGAGGAAGCTGGAGTAACCCTGAGAGAACCCACACATGCACAGGGAGAACAGATCAACTCCATTCAGAAAGGCTGGGATTTGAACCCAGGACCTGCTCGCTGCAAGGCACCAGTGCTACTGACTGCACAGACCTTTTTAACTGAAGCGTGCTTTTGTATTTAAACCGCTGACCAGAGTCGTCTAAAGTAAAGATTTCCTGTTTCTCTGGCTATAAATAAAATGTAACAAAGTTTGGTCGGTTGTTATCACCATCTGCTCAAAATGGGGAAGACAAGAGAACATGTGACCTTAGTGATCCAGCAGACGTCTACCAGAAAAGAAACGCACGTGGAAGAGGGAGGAGCCTGTTTTTGATGTTTATTTTAAGTCTTTTTACACAGATTCCTGACGGGTGCCAATAAATGTGAACGTCTGATTCGCCCCCGTCGTCATTGGGTCTGTGTTTGGACGGGTGGGTTTGGGGGTACGGGCCTAAAACTGTTTGTCATATGATGACGAAACGTCTTGAAGGTTAGATGACAGTCTTTTCGGGGCGATGCACCCGTTGTTGCACAGCTAAGCAGGCCCTGAAATAACTGCGTTCCTCTAGTCGGAGGACGGGATGTTTACGGACGCCGTGGCGGAGACGAACAGCAGCAGAAACGTTTAACTGCACTGTCAGTGTTTGGGGCTTTACAAGCAACAGTTCATCTTCTTCATCCATGATAAGCAATATAATAATTACCCGTCTGAGTGTTTTCTGTATGAAATGGTGTGAACACATGACGTCTCCCTGTTTTTTTTTTTTTTTTTTTTTTTTTTTGCTTTATATTTTGGGCTGAAATATGCGGCGAACCTTTTGATGAGGATGACATAAAGCTGAATTTTGGATCTCCTCCTCCTCCCCCGGGGAGTCTGCTGCTGATACGGTGATGCTGCTTGCCACAGGCCACATGCAGCTGGCAGACACTAAGCTGCAGCTAAATCCTCAGACGGTCCGTGTAATGTGGCACGCTGCGTTCGTCACAGCTCCTCCCAGATCTCCGTCAGGTTCACCGTCCGAACCCCGGTCGGTCTGGTTTGGGGGGGCCGCCATTGTTATGTTTTTATTTTTTTTTTCTGATCGGTACGCTAGTTATAGATGGAGCTTGAATGTCATCCCTGCATGTCTGTCACGTGTTTTTGTAAGGCGCACACCTGCCGGGTTTGATGGCTTTTCTTGGACTTGAAGCCTCTGTTTTCCCTAAACTGGGTTCGCTTTTATGAAATGTAACCCAACCCAGCTGCAGCTGATGAAACTCTGAGCTGGTGGACTAGTTTGGAGATAAATTAGCCTTTCTTTTTTCTTTTTTTGAGAACTTTTTACACCATTAGCAGTATGCAACAGCTCGTTTCGGGGACAGGAACGCAGACGCACGGCGAGCTGCTGGGAGCGACTGACAACCGTGTCGCAGGTTGTCTGCCAAGTGCCATGAAAGTCTTTCTGAAGAGGCTGCTGGTGTTTTTTTTTTTTTTTTTGCTGATGTTCGCTATTTCTTCACGTGCTTTAGATCCTGCCACCTCCTGGTCCTATGCCCGTCTTTCACTGGATGTAGCTTGAACACCACAGGGAAGATTGTTAATGTTTTCAATAAAGTCACTGGAAAGATAAAGATGCTTCATGGGTTGTTGTTATTTTTTTTTTTAACTTACTGGGGCATGAAAACAAAACGGTAGCAACATATTGAAATGTTTCATACTCAGTCACTGGACGCTCATTTAGCCTTTTCTACGCGTTAATTAAAATAAAGCTGACTTTGATCATGCACCATCTTGTCGGCGGCGTCTCCTGGGATGATGGCAGGGGTTCTTGGCCTTTCTCCAATCGGTGTCCCGGCCGGGGTCCATCCACGCCTCCACCCTCCTCATCCTCGCTGCTTCTGCTGCATTGGTGGCCCTCAGCTGGCTCGCTTCAGCACTCCTCCACCTGCTCGGAGTGCGTCGTTTTCTCATTGGCCTCCTCATCTGGATGCTCCTGAGGACCAGCGAGCTCCAGGAGAATGTCTGAGGTTAGTAAAAAATCTGGTCCAGAAGTTTTTGTTCTTTTTTTGTTAGTTTTTTGCAGCCATTTCTGGAAATCTTTTGGCTAAATGCTTCTCTAGGTTAAAAAAAAGTAATGTAAATTAGTAAAACGTGTACACTCTCTTTAGATTAGCGGTGTCTGAAGGAAGTCGTGACTCGTGAGGATGAGGGAGGATTCACTGCTGAGGAGGTAACCCGTATTTAATTCAGGTGTTTTAGAGCAGAGACGCGTCTAGACGCTGCAGACCAGCAGGCTCTGAGGACCAGAGTTGGACCTGCCTTGTCCCGCTGCCCAGAGTTCTGGGTCCGTTTTCCTCCTCTGCTCGGCTCACAGCTTTTTCTGCGATGGCCGTGGATGAAGGTTGATTTTGGCTGCGTGTTTTGGACCGTCGTCCTGAAAGATCCAAGGGGTTTCTCCTGTGGAGGCTTTCTGCCAGAGGCCACCGGATCTTTATTTAAGTTGAGCCGGTATTTCAAACATTTAGAGACGCTTCAGTCAGTTCCTGTAAACATGCTGCATCACAGATCCTTTGTGGCAGTAAACAGAGGGCAGGAGATGCTTCTCTACCTTCACTCTTAGTGTAATCTTAGTCTGATCTGACAGTACAGTACAGCTAAATCTGACAGTACTGTACAGCTAAAGTCCAGATCAATGCCTCTCTGTCCTGCTGTTCTACAGGGAGCTTCAGGGAGTTCGCTCCTCCTTTAGCTTTCCTTTTTTACTGTTCAGCTTTGGTCGTAGCTCCAGTAGAGCTGGAGCTAGAAAACCTTTGAACTTTCTCTTACTGCACATATAAACCAGTTTAGGTCAGAAACAATCATCATGTAGGGATTCCCTGACTTTTTCCTCCTGTCTTTACCATTTTGAAGAGTAGCTCTGAGAAATTGTTTCCACCCAAAGACATTAGGAACCCGCGACACCCTGATCTTACTTTTACTTTAACTAATAATGCTTTAATAAAACTGCTTCAGTTACATTAGTTTCATAAGAATTGACTTTGGTTATGGGTACACATAAGTAGTGTTATACCGATACCCGTATGGGCCGGGGCCCCGATCCAGCACTAAAATGTTGGTATCGGTATCGGCGAGTACCAACAAATAGGGCACCGATACCATTTTGATGTTTGTATGTCACTTGAACGCAGCCTTCTCTCTCCTGACTAGTATTATACATGTTATATAAGTTCATGAACGTTGCACTATTTTGGCATTTTAGAGCCAAAACTCAGGGTTTAAAAGATATTATTCAATTATTAATGCAATTTTACTGTCTTACTGTTGCACTACTATTATACATGTTATAATTTCACGAATGTTGCACTATTTTGGCCTTTGAGAGCCAAATGTTTATTCAACTATTGTCACCCATTCCAGGTAGGCAATAAAAAGTTCTACTACCCTAAGTAGTATGCAGTTCTTCATATAAACACACACACATCAATTTCAAACAGATGCTATCGGTATCGGCCAATACTGCACAGCCAGGTATCGGGTATCGGTATCGGAGTCAAAAAATGGCATCGGCGCACCACTACACATAAGTGTGCAATTTATGCTTTTAACTATTTTCTGAATATGAATAACCAGTGGTGGTTCTAGAGCAAATCTAACAGGGGAAACAGTTTTTTTCATTAGAACACAGAGTAAAAGTGTGTTGGGGGGACAAAAACTGGTTAATATTTCATTGTTTAAAATACAGTACTCAAAAAAATAAAGGGAACACTTAAACAACACAATGTAACTCCATGTGTTTTTTAGCAGTATATTAGGAGAGCCAAGGAGCCACTGGTGGCAGACCCCTGATCCAGCAGAAGAACGCTGTGATCCCGCCTCACTACGGCTTAATTTTTTAATTATTCCTAAACCTGTAAAGGTAAAAAATGAAGCTGTTCCCAGGGACCAATCAGTTATGTTGATTTAATGTTTTGACTTCAGTTCAGGGGCCAGGACCCGTTCTACAGGAGCTCTGGCCCTGTTGGCCCCTGTCTAGAATCATCCATGTCAATAACTCCAATTAAAGGCTGTCATTTTCTAATGGTTTTAATAACAAAAAAAACATCAAATTATTTATTTCAGGGCTTGAGGATGTCGTGCCAAGTGCAGCTAACAAACAAGTGTACGTATTAAACCGTTTGACCAGTACTTAATGCCATGGTGAGTAAAAAATAAAAGCATTGATTCTATAAACTCTAAAACGAATAATAAAAGTAGATCATCTCACTGCTTCAGCTTTCTTCCCATTCATGTGGAAACAAACCCGCTTTAGACATATTACCGACACCTACATGACGTGACTTATCCATTAATTGTTAGCGGTGCATCTGGAGGGCAGTGCACACCCAAACGTCCTCTGATTGGCAGCATTATAGATATTATTTAGTGTTCTCGTGTTAACACAGCCTACGGTGTGTCCCTGACAGACACTACTTGTAATTAGGGCTTTATTTAGGTGTCTCCTGTTGATCTTGGGGCTCGGCTGGCACGCTCCGTGTCGTTCCTCGCACACGTCGACCGATTGAGTTTCACGGCTCCCGTCTCCTTTACCGCTACGGCACGTGGCACCTGAGGGCCCGCTGGGTTAACGCCCGCCGGCTCATTGTGCATTATATCATATTGCAGTAATCTGAGGAAATATCAGACAAATGGCACTGCGCAAAATTGTGAGGGTACAAGAGAGGCCAAGCGTGCCAGAAAGGGCCACCCACAGGTCGCCGGCGTGGGCCTTTAAATATGGATGGGCGTCAGGACGGGGATCGGTGTCACCCAGCACGCGCCTGCTAATGGGAGTGCCTCGGGCGGCGGCCGAGAGGAGAAGCTCAGCAGATGGATGAGGTGTTTTCACGGAGGAAAAGCAGAGCCGTCCCGGCAGCTGGTCTGAACTTTCTGGATGATCGGGGGCCAGATGTCAAGGTTAGCCCCCTCCACCTCCCAGGAGCATCAGAGCCCAGCCAGGACGCTTTGTTGGCCCGTTAGCTCATCTCTCCAGGTAAATCAGGTGTCAAACCAGCCGGGGATCCTGGCGTTGTCTCTTCTATTGACGCTATTGTCTTGGTCTGATAGGTGCCACGCGTCTGGTGTCAGGTGAACAAAGCCAGGCGACGCCCAGCGATAGCAGAGAGCCTGTCGGCCCAAACGCCGACGAAAACACCCGACGGATGCAGGCAATAAATGAGTTTAATTTTTGAAACATTATGGAGAGAAAAAAATGCTGCATTCCAATCTATTTAGATTGCAATTCCAATTAAAATGAATATTTCTAACAATTTTTAAGGTTTCATTTAAAAAGTGAATTCAAAAAGGGTTGATTTATTACCAATTTTGATTTAGTTTTAGGCACAATTAAGCCATCTGTACCCTTTTTAGTCCAGTCTGAGTCGACTAAGTCTTAAAGTTAGACGACTAAAATATGTGGAAGTTAGATTTCCTTTTATATGAGACAAATTTGAGTCTCATTAGAGTTTTTTTTCCCACCTTTTCCTCTAATACAAACAACTAAAAATAGATTTCTTCTCCCTTGGACGTTTATCTCTAAGTTATATTATTAGTTAAGGAAACTTTCATTAGTTGTCACAACGCTCAACATCTTAGTTTAGTTTTTGTCTGTTCAAGGAAGGTTGCTGCGTTGGAATCTGAGGTCAAATTCCTAGTTTGGACCCAAAAAGTCAAAGAAATGAAGTGGATTCTGATTCTGAAACAGAAACAATAAAATCAACACTGCAGCTCCTAGATTCTGTTGTAACCCCTGCTGGATAATATTGTAGCCGGAGGCAACATTTTTGATTAAATGCGGTTAAACTTTAGTTTAAATTTTTTTCACTTTTGCCACACATGCACTTTAAATCAATTGTTATTTTTGTTGTCAACTGATTTAATAGATATTTAATAATAGATAGATATACCTGATAATATGAAAAAAAAAACCTGTTTGGACGGATGTAAAACATGCATTGACAATATTTATTCAATCATTCAGCCTAAAAGGACTTTTATACGTATATCTCAATAAATCAGAAGATACGACCCTAAGAAGCTCGTTTATCAGATTAAAAGTACCTTTTCAAAATAACAACCTTTCAATTAAGCCCAAATTTCTGTGTTAAATAGTT
The DNA here is from genome assembly GCF_011125445.2 of Fundulus heteroclitus. Taxonomy (NCBI): domain Eukaryota; kingdom Metazoa; phylum Chordata; class Actinopteri; order Cyprinodontiformes; family Fundulidae; genus Fundulus; species Fundulus heteroclitus. The sequence continues at coordinate 7,658,227 of NC_046382.1, read as the reverse complement.
TTTGTTGGTCTGATTAAAAAATACTCTAGTCTTAAATGTCACGTTTTCATTTGCTGTAAGCAGAATAATTAACAGAATTAAAGTCTTTAGTGTGTGTAATTCATCTCTGCAACCTGTTTCACTCAGTTAACGAAATAAATTAACTTTTCAGTAATAATATATTGAGATGCACCTGTAAATATTGTAAACAACAGTTTTATTTGTGGAGGTCTTGTTTGAACACAGAACATTAGTTATTAGTTCTTTCCTGATTAATCGTTTATTCTTGTGCTTCATCTTTGTTGATTTTCCTAATTATTGTAATCCGGTAGAGAGAAATAAAAGACTGCATCGCCCCATTCTGGAGGATTTTCAGTTGAAAACCCAATAACTCGCCTTTATTAATAAAGGTTAGCCTCGTTAAATCGAGCATTAACTAATAGCTGGACACTTCGGTTTCTGGCACACTTTCCTAATAAAGGGGGAAAATATGAATACATGGTTTAATTTGGATAGTTTAATCAAACATTTGCACATGTCTGATGAGGTCTGGTGAAGACTGCATAGACCAAGCGAGTCACATTAAACCAGTCAGTCATGAAGGTAGAAAATCCAGCGAATGAAATGAAAGGAGAAGCAGCCAAACTAGAAACGTCCTCCAGCACCAAGGAGCAGAAACCGAGGCTCCAGTGGGCTGAAGAGAGGCAGTCGTGATGAGTGACTGAAAGGTGGGATTTAGTGATGAATCCTCGGCCAGTGTTAGCCAAGGAGACGATGCTGGAGCGTTAGCGCGGTGCAAGCCCGACGAAACGTCTGAAATAACTGGAGGAAGCCACTGAGGACGTGGGGCTGGAGCGCAGCAGACTGTAGTTATAGTCCGTCCGCAGGTTTAGACACTTTGTTCTCATTCCTATTTAGTGATGATGAAGTCATTTTTCAGGGATCGTAATGCTTTTCTCCACTGAGGCGCATGTTGAAAGTCCTCCTGAGGAAAGAGACAATGGCGTGGCCAGAAAACGGATCTCAGTGCAGCTGGAAATCTGTGGTGGAAACTGGAGAAAAAAACTGGTGCTTAACGAGACACCGTCCTGCAGAGCCGATCTGTCAACGGCTACAGAGAAGTCTGGAGCTGGATTGATGGAGAAAAACAGGTTTTTCATTAGCAGACCAGTGATCTGGATGTTTTATAACATCACGAAACATCAGTAAAACCATTAAAAGGGTTTGTTTTTAGGAAGACGGACATTTCTGCTGTTGACCAAAACAGTTTTTCTTAAGTCTGCGATATTTTCTGTCTACATAACAGAGGTTGAACTTGGACTTGAGACTTAACTTGATTATTTTAAAAAGACTTTAAACTCAACTTTGACTTGAATACTAATGACTTTCGCTTGAAATTACTCGATGCTTTTGTTTAAAGTCAGAAATTTACCATGCAGAATATTAACAAAAACAAAATATTTATCCACATTGTTTGTTTCCTCACATCATTAACATTTCAGGATAAAATAGACTTAACTTGGGATGCTGACACTATCATTTTGATGGGATACCATCCACTGCTTCAACTCAAATATCAGGAAGCTCCTTCTAGGACAGCAGGATCTAACTCCTGATTAATCAGGATCGATATAATTGATGGCCGGTGTGAATCCCAGAAGACTGAAAGCTTCTTCCATAAAGTGTTATCTTAAGGGTGTGCATACTTATTCAACCAGGTCAGCTTTCATAGATCTATTATCCCCTTTAAAATGTGGTTGTTTTTCTTTTGACTTGTGATGATGTATCTCACATTAAACGTGTTAAAAGTTTTAAAATAAATTAAATATCAGGCTAAGATAACCTGAGTGAATAAAACATTGTTTTTTTTAAATGATGCCTTTATTAATTAAAGGAAATAAAGTAAGGCCTTAAGTGAACAATATAAATGCTCCATTTGAATTAAGTCTAATTATGTATTATGTATAACAATTTCACTTGCCACACCAAGGCATAATAACTGCCTGACCTAGGACCTGTCTGACAACATGAAGTAGGCTGGAAGGTCTCAAAAAGCTCCCACATCAGGAATACTCTGTCCGCAAATGGTTATAAATTCATTTCTAATTCTTTGGGACTCCAGCAAACCACATTGAGAGACTTTGTCCATAAATAGAGAAAATGGGGAACAGCGGGGAACCGTCTCAGGTCTCATCCCCCAGTCGCTGTCTTTACCTGCTGGTGGTGGTCAGAGGGCCCGGTGGCGCCGCTGTATGGCAGCCTCACTTCTGTCAGTCTGCCCCAGTTCAGCTGTGGCTGCCATGTAGCTCCCCATCAGTGTGTGAATGAATGGGTGAACGTAGGGATCCACGATATATCGGCATTTCTGTTAGTCTATAAATCCTTAAATGGCTTAGCACCTAAATACATCACAGACTTGTTATCAGTGTATCAACCCTCCAGACCACTCAGGTCTTCTGGCTCCAGTCTACTCCACATACCTAGAACCAGAACTAAACATGGAGAAGCAGCATTTAGTTCCTATGCTCCGCTTATCTGGAACAAACTTCCAGAAAACTGTAAAAGTGTGGAAAGCCTGAGTTCTTTTAAATCAAGATTAAAAACACATCTGTTTAAAACTGCCTTTGACTGTTCTAGTTAAACAGTTTTACTGTTTTTAATGTTCTTTTTTGTTACTACATTCTATCCCTACTTGCTTTTATTCTATTTTCTATCTACATTTTATTATTTTGGTATATCTTAATCATGTAAAGCACTTTGTATTGTCTTGTACTGAATTGTGCTATATAAATAAATTTGCCTTGCCTTGCCTTAATATCAGTACCGGCCAATGTCTTTTTTTTTTTTTTACATATCTGTCCGATAAGTAAAAGTGGGCTGATATTAACAACCAATGTTTATTTCCATCTAGTTGCCCTTTGCGGCAGTGTTTCCCTGGAGGGGGATGGACTGGTTGGTCATGTCTAGACTATAACACATTCAAAAGTTCAGTCAGATTAGTTTTCAATCCGTACAAAATTGTGCAAAATGTGATCCCAGAAACCTATGTGTGTTTATATATATATATATATATATATATATATATATATATATATATATATATATATATATATATATATATATATATATATATATATATATATATAGATATATATATATATATATATATATATATATATATATAGATAGAGAGAGAGAGAGAGAGAGAGAGAGAGAGAGAGAGAGAGATGTATCTAATTAGACACAATGGCAAATATCAGTTATCAGACATACCAGCGATTATTAATATCGGATATCGATATCGGCCTATATTTCCATATCAGTGCATCCCCACTGTGAAGCGCTTTTGGAGTCCTCAGGACTTGATAAAACGCTTTACAAGTTCAGGTCTTTATGTGATGTATACATTTTCTCAGTGGCTGATTTTGGGTTGTTGTTCTCTGTAAACTATAACCAAGATTACAAGGAAAATAGCTTTAAATATTACATGTACTCTGTTCAATGACTCTATATAATACAGTGTAAGAGTTTCACTTTCTGAAATGAGTGACAAAACCTATTTCATGATATTAAATTTTTTATGCGTTTTCCACATTTTCTATATATATGAACATTAGTTTGTGAAAGGTTGACTTGCGGCCCTGATTTGTGGTGTTCACCGCAGGCCAACCCAGAGTCAGCAGACGTCTGGGTGAACGGGCCGTATTAAAACTCCAGCGCTATAGCTCGCTTAAAGCCATGCTAAAACTGGAGTAATACAATCAATCAATCAGTCATCTCCTGACTTCACAGCGCAGGAGAGCTCTGCAGGAATGCCGCTAAGCTGCAGATGTACCAGCCAAATTACTCCAGAGGGGAATTACCAGGCCATAAATCCAGGCGTCAGAGAGGAGGGCTGCAGCTTATTTCACGGTTTTAAAAAAAAAAAAGGAAGAAAGGAAATAAAAAAATATCTGTGCAACTTGTTTTTTTAATGGTTTTGCAATGTGCTGATTTTATCTTTATTCTGGTGAGATTTGCCTATAAAAATCAGACAATATTTAACCTGTAATGGCTCCGTAGCAATGTGTCTCCTGCCGCATTGATTAAAATCTTACTAGTGCTCCTCCTCCTCATTCATAAACCTCAGTCATGTTGAGGTATGCTTCAGGGTGGGTTTCGGGAACATTCTTGGTGCTGCAACAATTTTTAATTTGTAATGTAATTCTGCTGTAAGTAGCAGGCAAACAACAGACACACAGTCTAGTCAACACAACACAGTAACCACTGGCACCAGCTTGCTTGGCAGGTGCTGGGAGTCATTATTGCTAATTAAGATGTATAAATATGCTGTCTGGCACTTGACTTCTCATTTGCAGAGGCCCAATTTTTCTTTTTTTTCCCCTCCCATCAAACTCGAAAAGCGCCAAGGTAGACAAGGTGAGGGCACGCAGCGCTGGTAGCGGGGCTGCAGTGTGTGCTCTGTGGGCACACTTCAGCTCAGCTGGCAAACATCTGACTGCTGCCTCCGGCTGCCAGCGGCTAAACAAGCCCAGGTTTGAGGGGAGAGCGTCGCGCGATCGGGCCGAGCCCTGCGAAGTCTGCCAGTGCGTTGGAGAGCCTGGACTCCCACACAGAGCTCCTCTCTGAGCTGCTTTCTTTGCTCGTTTTACAGACGCTGACGACGGCCAGATAAGATTCAGAGCCGCAGGCTGATGGAAGACGCGATATCTCTGCAGAGAGCGCTAACCTGTCAGCCTGCTTAGTATCTCGCGGCTTGGCTATACATTTCAAACCAGCTCCTTCTGTTTGGCCGACGATTCACTGCGTTTTCGCTTCAAGCAAGCCAACAAATGCTTATTGTCTTACCAGTGAAACCGAGCAGAGCTCTAAAGTACTATTTAATGTTAGATGTTAAAGTCTTTTCCAAGGCAGCAAGAAAAACAGTGAGAGCGACGCAGAGTTGTACGGACCTTGCTCGGAGGAGACACAGCTGCAGGAATAATCAAATGAAGATCGGTGTGGATACGACTGAAAAACACGTGATAAATGACACAAAACTATAACTTCATGTCTTCTGCTTTTAAGGTCAAACCTGCGCAGTTGTTAGCGCGCTGTCCTTGCAGCAACAAGGTTCTGGTTTTGGGATGCGGGCCGGGGCCTCCCTTTGTGGAGTTTGCATGTTTTTCCAGTGCATCTGTGGGAGCTGAACAGGGTCCTGCCGCTGTTTAACATGCATGTTGAGTTAACTGGCCTCAGTAAATTGCCCTCAGGGGGGTTAGGTGGCTGTGTGCATGCATGGTTGCATGTCTTGTCTTGTGATGGCCTGCTAACCTGTCCAGGAGGTTCCCCCAACTCCTTCTCCCCTGCAAACCTGCAAGGATTAACACGATAAAGGACGTAGATGCATATTTTTCTAATACTTTAATTCTTCCAGGCCATATATCTTCATATTTAACGTCTGAAAATCCTGAACGCATGGAACATTTCATAATCATGATCAGCCATTTTCTTTTCTGCACATCATTTATTCCTTAAAACAATGATGCTACGTTCACAGTGCAGGTCCGTGATGCTCAGTACCAACCTGTTTGCTTCTTGTCATGGTTTTTCATATAATTCAGATGTGACCTCCATCACACTCCTGCATGAACTCTCTACGCCCCTGAAGTTACAGAGGAAGACTCCATGGCACATCCAGCACGCTGTTTGGGGACGTAAACAGAAATGAAGCATTTGCATATCCAACTGAAGTTGGTCAATAAAGCCATCCAATCTATGCCCTCTTTTCCACTATTCCCTACGCGACTCTTGTCAGATTTTAGCATAGGTGGCCAAAGTCCTCATATTCTTTACTTAAGTAAAAGTAAAGATGTTTGTGTTTAAAAAAAAAAAAAAAAAAAAAAAGACTGGTCAAAATCCTTTACGTGAAGGAACTGTGGGTGAAATTTCACCACTAGGAGCGCTGTTGAGCACTCTCTGTAGACCAAAACAAGATGTGCAGCAAGCAACGCCTCTCTCTACCTCCAAAATTTAAGCAATAGACCAGTTATCTGTTTCAATTTTCCATTTTCTGTCAAGATGAGAATGCCCTGAAAGTACGCGAGGATTACGTTGGGCAGCTCACAAGCCCGCCGGGCTCCATTAAACGATGCTAACTGTGTTAGCTGGGCTACCGGCTACTCGTCACATAATGGTAACACCAGGCCCATTGCTGGTCAATCTCCCAGTTAACCCACATGCCACAGTTCTAGCATTACACTGAGTCGAATCAACATAGCAACACAAGTCTGACAAGACGATAACATTTGATTTCATTCTGTTACTCACCTGTCCGGAGGAGAAAAAGTAGCTCTGAGTTAAACTGGAGCTGCTTTTGCTCTCCACTTTGAAAACATGATGGCAATATTTATCCTCGTTTCGTCTCTACTTATCTGACAGCTTCTTTGCCAAAGACCGTTGTTTTTCGTGGTAATTATGGGTCTAGATTGTCTTCAGAGGAACGTGGCGTTGGCATTATGTGGACGGCAGCTTTGTAAACAAGACTGGAGAACTACCCAGAGATGTTGTGTGACGTCAAACCACAGTCCATCTAAAAAGATGACTTTAGTTCTTCACCAAACTACTAAGATGAGCGGAGTGGTGTATGCAGTTCAGTGTAGTGAGGAATGTTCTGATCTTTATATTGGAGAAACCAAACAACCTCTCCACAGACGCATGGCTCAACACAGGAAAGCTACCTCCTCAGGACAAGACTCTGCTGTCCACCTACACCTCAAGGACAAAGGACACTCTTTTGAGGACCAAAATGTTCACATTTTGAACAAAGAAGACAGATGGTTTGAAAGGGGTGTGAAGGAAGCCATCTACGTTAAGAGAGAAAAACAACCTTAAACAGAGGAGGAGGCCTTAGGTTTCAACTCTCAAAAACCTACAACACAGCTATAGGCTTAATTCCGGCCAATCATCACCTTAATTCTCACCCTCATTCGGGTGATCAAAACATTGTTCCTTTAAACCAAGCCAATAACGACCCTGACGACTCCTCGTTACAGAGGAGTGGACCAGTTTTGGTTCAATCTGCTGATTTAATGGCTTTAATGACCGCCCATTACTAAGGGGTGGACCTGTTTCTGTTGAATTTGCATGTTATCTAAGCCATTACAAGGCCCTTGTTTGGCAGTAGTATAAAGCTTGTTACTCCACATTACTCCAGACTTTTTGAATTGAGAAAGCTTCCGGGAGAGGAAGCGAAACATCTGCAACTACGGAAAACAAGTCCAGTTGCTTTGGGTTTTTTTTTTACTTTTTTTGGAACTTCACCAAACTAGTTTAATGAATTATTGCAATTGCTCCTTTTGAGTAAAAAAGTACAAATTTTGAAATGTATTTACCATAAGTACAAAACTGTAAAATAATTTTCATCTTTAATTATATAAAATAACGTAGCACACAAAATAGGATAGTTTTACTGTTCTTTTGCTCACAACCTGCCCTAAAAACACCCGTTTACAACGATTGTCTTCCAGCAGTCATAGGGCAGCAGGCGGGGTTCACAGTTCTTCCACTGTGGGAGGAAGCCGGAGTACCTGGAGAGAACCCACGCATGCACAGGGAGAACATGCAGGAAGGTATTTTATTTCATTTTGTGTGACTTTTAACACTTTATGGACATTTTTTCTTTTTTTTTTTTTTTTTACACTCAGACCTTCTTCTTTTGTACTGAATGCATTAAATATCAGGACATCAAAAATCTGCCATGCACTTCAAATTCAAACCTGACTGAATTTAGCAGGAAAGAAGTTTCCCAGTTCCCTCAGCCGCGCGGCCTATCATCATATCAGGACTGTGCAGGCCCCTTGCCCAGCCTCCGGTATTATGGAATGCCTCCTCTGTTTTTAAAGTGTCACATAGCCGCATGAAGACCCATCAAACCTTGAAGCTGGTGAGACGCGGGCCAGCCTCTGTGGACTCCTTTGTACGGGCGTAAAAAACACTTCCAATTTGCAAGTGAGATGAGTTGTCAGGCTGCGCAGACGTGCAGGTGGCTCAATTTGTCTCCCTGTTTTGTTATGGCTAAAGCTGAGAGGCTTGGCAAAGCACCGGCGAAGTCCCAACTGAGCCTGCAGCTCAGAGAGTGCTGCAATTAATTATCTCGTCCAAGTTTTGACACGCTGTCACTCCCTCAGAGAGACGGCGCTGACGTCTCTATCCCCCTAAATGTTGCCGCCGGGCTGCCGTTCAACTCCGCGACAGCAAGGAAAGATGGTTTGACGCTGTTGATCAAACTTTGTGAAGGGGAAAAGAGTAGAAACCTGTAAAGCTGAGCGTCTCTACTCTTTGACTTGGAGTCTACTTTAGTGTTAGCAGGACAAACAAATGAGGCATTACGGTAATAGTGTGTGACACGTCTCTATGAATAATAATGTGTTTCCTGCCTCCCTGACAGAACAGCGACTGCCAAATCAAGAACGGACCTCTTTGTGAGGTTTCAGCCACAACAGGCTAAAAAAAAAGGGAACTAATTTGATCCTAGCTGCACTTTCTACTCTGGATCTGCAAGCAGCTCAAGCTCAATCAATCATTAAGCACCGGAGAAGAGCCTAAATTAAGCATTCATTACTGTTTAGACATGGCTGCTACTGCAATTAAAAACTAAAGACGATAATAAAAAACAACTAGCGGCCACATTTGTCATCCCACGTGGTCGGACTTTTATTCCAGAAGATCCGTGAGGGACGGCGTTCGTGTAGAAGTCGTGCGGCTCAGCGGCGGTACGTTTGGGCGGCATGAGTTTGGAACATGCAGTCCCCTCTCCTGGAGCGCTGAACCAGAACCAAGTGGAGAGAGGCTGACGGGCCACAAGAGCGCCATTGTTCTTCGCATTAATCAAACCGAGGAAGGGCAGGTAGCGTTTCTGCAGCCCACCCTACATGCAAACCCTGCCAACCTCCATGAATGGGCTGCTTTTTTAGCTGGCAGCGATTGGCCATCGGAGCTCCGGGAGGATGTGTGTCTGTTTAATTAGTGTGATGAGCTCAGCGGAGTTTATGTGCAGTGTCGGACACCAGGTATTAACCCCTTGGGTTTGACCCTGTGAGGGGGGCGGCCGACCTCAATCTTGACATCTCCTTCTTTTCGCTGCTCTCGCTTTTCTCCTCTTCATTAGAAAAAGGCACGTTGGATGGAAGAAGGGGGGGGGGGGAAGTAGGCTGGGACAGGGGCGGACTCTCCTCAACGTCAGCCTTCTTTCTTTTCTGCTTCTTTCTGGAGATGCACCCTCAGATGAAGTGAATAATTACTGCTGGTACATCCAGCGATGCTGCAGTTTGGATAAGTTTATAAAGTTTTCCTCCATTTTAAAGACATTCACAAAGTAATCACACCTGTAGACACTTGGTGTGTAGAAACGGGAGATAAAAAAACATCTCTATGTTTTTCAGAAGAAGCAAGGCTGCGCTACACACCTCTAGCTGTTAGTAGTTATGAACTTCTTTGGCTTATGTGGCATAAAAAATGCTCCATTTTCAAAATTGTGGCTGCATAGTTAAGTAGATGGTGGAAGAATGTTGGGTAAGAACTTTACAGAGACGTTACAGACCTTAAGTTAGCAGCCTATTTGGAGATTTGAAATCCTAGTTTAAAATCTGAACTTCTTTTAATGTTCAGACCTGAATGCTTACAAATTATTGAAACTGCAGTATGAATTGTTTAGCCTGTAATTTATCTGTGAGAACACAATAAGGGCAGATTTTGAGCCGAAATGTGGTCAGAAAGTTTCCTCTCTAAGGAAAGTTTGGCTTTGCAGCAATCCGTCATACTGAGCATGCATGAAGCAACAGTGGAGAGGAAAACTCCCCTTTAACAGGGAGGAGAACCTCCAGCAGGACCAGACCCAGAATCATCTGTCTCGACCCACTGGGGCTTAGAGAAGACAGAGCAGAGACACAGAAAGCACAGAAGCTCACATTGACCCAGGAGTACTTTCTATGTTATATGGTAATAGAGGATGATCTACCTCCTCTGGATGATGTCACAGCTAACTGAACACCAGACCAGGTGTACCTTCTATGAAGAGAAAAATTACAACAAAAAGTTAAAAGATGAAATAACAACAAACAATGCAAATTGGAGAGCAGTAGGATAACTCAGCAGAGTGAGAGAAATAGGCTCTGATGTCCTCCAGCAGCCTAAGCCTATAGCAGCATAACTATAGAGGTAGCTCAGGGTAACATGAGCCACTCTAACTATAAGCTTTGTTAAAAAGGAAAGTTTTAAGATTAGTCTTAAAAGTAGACAGGGTGTCTGCCTCACGGACCAAAACTGCCATAATACTTGTGTATAAAATATTACATGGTCTGGCCTCGCCTCCTCTGCAGGGTTTTATCCACCTTAAAGAGGGCGTGGGCAGACGAGCCTGTAGCAGAGGGGACTGTGCTGTTCCGCTCAGAAAACCTACTTTAGATCAGATGAGTTTTTCAGTGAGAGCCGTTCACACTCAGGAACATTACAACACTTAGAACCTTCAGTAAATCAGTGAAACTTTGGCTCCTGGATAATCAGATCTGCAGTCAGTGTATTTTTTAAATAATATCTTATGTCTGAACTGTTTGTTGTCTGCTGACATGCTTTTTATTGCTATTGTCTATTGCTGTTATTTAAATGTCCTTTTTTGTGTGTGGCCTTCCACTTTGTAAACATCTACCTGCCCCGGGACTAGAGATGAAAATTAGCCTCTATGGCTAACTCTGGCATATTTACATGTGGATCTTATGAACCCATGTTACTTAATATGCATTGTCCCATCTCAAAATAAATAAATAAATAAAAGGCTTAGTGTGGACGCCCATCTGCCTCGACTGATTGCGGGTTAGAGAAGACAGAGCGGAGACACAAAACGCACAGAAATGGTGATAAAGGAGTACTTTCTATCTGAGCGGAAGGTAGAAGTTTAATGGCAAACAATATTTTCACAGCTTTATGTTCTTAATCCATTTTTTTCTCTCCATAGAAAGCACTTTTTGGACTAGGACTTTGGAAGTTTCCTGGTTTTCAATCCACTGTTAGCGCATATTTGCTCCGGTTAAGGGATTGCTCCAAAGTCAATGACTCACTGTAATCAGCTTTGCTTTTTTATACCTCTTTTTTTTTTTACCAATTGTACCGATTGGCCTTATATGATCAACTGAATTAGACCATATTGCATTAAAATTGGAATTAGAAGTGAATTATATCTCTTTGGATTTTAATCTGGCTATTTTTCGAGTTGGGATAAACTGAAATCTATGATATTGGGGATTGTTGGACTATTTTGTCAAGATGTTGCTTGAGATGACTGTGACTTGGCTGTGAAAAGCTGAAATTAATTAAATTAGCAGAGTAAGACATAAATTGGGGCCATTTCACTGTTATTTTTAACCTTAGGACCAGATTAGATGGGGTCTGTCAGGAAACCTGGAGTACTTGTGGAAGTAAAACCAGGATCAACTCATTCCACACTGATTACAGATAAAATTTTTACGTGCAACGCACGGTGATTTCTCTCATAGCTTTACGCGCAACGGAAAACGAGGAAGGTGTGAAATCAACCATCCCTAAAGTCATGAAGCAATTCCCTGTAAACAATATTCTTATCTGAGCGCTAAACGGCACGATGAAGACCCTGATTATACGTGCGGTTCCCTTTCGGTGTTTACCATAAACAGCCACTGAACCGACGCACGGATCGCTCCCTGCCTGCTGCAAACGCTGCGCGCTTCACCCAGGGGCCTTGTTTTCTAATTCATTTAACCGCAGCTGTGTTTTCCTTAACAGCAGCGGCTCACAATTAAAAGGCATGAAAAGATACGAAAACATTCTTACCATGCCTGACACACTTTCCACAAAGGTGAAACAACCACTTTAGGCACAATCAGAGCTTAAGATCCTTCATGGAATTATGCACTTTATTAGTTAAGTGGAACAAACGGAAGCACTCCGGGGGCATCGACGTCAGGATTATGAGGCCTCTTTTGCAGCCGCTGGCAGTTTTTATTGAAGGTAATTAATTACCAAAGCAAGATTTTCTGTCTTTCTAAGATGATCCAGAGGAAAAGGACGCGGCAGTGTGGTGCTCGCCGTGTCCAGAGGTCAAAGTGGCGACCACAAACTTTACCGTGTTTTATCAGGATTTTATGTGATGGATCAACACAAAGTAGAGCTTAATTGTGACGTGGGGAGAAAATGGCACATTAAACATTAATATTTCATGATAATCTTAAAAGGCCGTGGAGCGTGTGAGTTTCAGCCTCTGAGTGAAGAATTTGTGGAGTCATAGCTTTGCTCATATAAGGAAATGTTTGCACTTTCTTCTTTGTAGAGTAGCTGAAGTTCAGTCAGATTAGACGGAAAGCATTCGTGAACATTAGTGTCGCCACAGATTCTCAACTGGCTTTAAGTTTGTGCTTTGACTAAGCCATTGTAACATCTAAATCAGCCCGTTGTTCTGGCTGCATGTACACAGCAGTTTTTCTTCCCTTTGAAGAAGCAATAATATATGCAATATGCAATTACCTTCCACTGCACTTTAATTTAGATAGCTTCTGTCCAAACTTTATTTATTAATTTTATAGTAACAGCTACCTGTATATCATGCTCATAATTCTGCCTATAGTAATAGCCACCTGTACATATATTCATAGTACATGTAAACTCTGTTATAATAACAATCATCTGTATATTATGCTATTGTACATATCCGTAAAAACCCTATTTATAGTAATATCCACCTGTATATTATATTCGGTACATATCCAGCTGTAAATTTAGTTCACAATACTAGTTATCTATATATTATACTATATTCGGTTCTCTCCATCAACCATGTCTTAATCACGTTTTTCTCCTTTCAGACATGGAGGTACGGCGCGGAGCGACTTCGGTGCAGTGTGGAGCCCGTGTTTACTTCCTGGTTCCTCAGCCAATCAGTGAGCCTGACACTTCCACTTCCGTGTTTTACAGCACGAATTGTGTCCTCAGGGTTTTACAGAGTTAGTTTTCTCGATTTCCTTTTGGACCCATCTGACCAGAGCTCCTTCCTCCTGGAAGACTGCTGGTTTATCTGGATTTTATCTGTTATCAGATTACAAGACGCTAAATACAAATGTTTTTTATGCAAAATTTATGTTTTATTTTGCCTATATTTGAGAATCGTACGTTACTGTGTGCAGGGGGGGAAAAAAGCTATTGTTGTAGTTTGTGTTTGTAACGTGATTAAATATGAAGCAGTTCAAAGTATATAAATGATTTTGCTAGGCGCTTTAGAGGTTACTTCCAGTGATGACTTATGGTAATGATTCAGGAAAAAAAAGGGCTTGTGTTATTTCCAAAAATGGCTGATTTGTTAAACCATCTGGCAAACATTTAAAGGCTCTGGTTCATCTGGATTTTTAGAGGATTACTGCAGAAAGGGCATCCTATAAGTACATTAGACAAGCAAGTGCGACGTGTATCGCGGAGAAAGTTAAGGCAACGATTTTGTTGGGTAATGACTCCAATCTGCGCTTGAAATCATTAAATTGTGCAGATGAACACAGGCTGCTGATCTAATTCTTGTTTCCCCAGAATAAGCCAGGACTGAGTCCCGGTTTCCTTCCAAAGAGTAAATCAGGCTCGGGGTTGTGTTTATTAATATCACCCTTGGTACTGAGGGAGTGAAGAACAAAGAGCCGGAGTCACAGCATGTCAACTCTGCAAAAGGCAGCGTTTGCTGCGCCCCCTCTGAAAACACTTTATTAATTGGATTTAGATATTTGCAAAATGATCTATTTAATGGGATTACCACTCGTATAATGATCTTATTTATGAGGGAAGCAATCCAAGCTTTGAGGCAGGCTGATAATGCATTTCCAGCTCTTTGGCAGTTAATGTTGTGTTACAAGGGGAGATAAAAGTTGGGAGTGCCGTTGTAAATGAATAGGTAAGTCGGCCCCGGTGAAATGGAGCTGGTGTGGTGGCAGGTCAGACGGGCTTGAGTGGCTGCACTCGCATTCCTGGGGCCTATCTGGACCGTGAGCTCCGTCCCGCTGAACTCCTTACAAGTTCAAGGCAGATGTAAGGAGCAAAGGAGGAGGGATGGGAGACAGCTAGAGCCCCCCCGCCCGCCCGCTCTCACTCCCACCTCAGCAGCATAATGGGCCTTTCTTACATCTTTATCCACCTCAATATCTGCCTGCAGCTTTTACAGGCCCCGTTTCCACCTAGCTGGGCGGAGGGTCTAATGTCCAGTCGCTCCGAATCTGTCCGCTCTTCTCAGGAAAATTGATTTAATCTTTTGGCCACAGAGGTATTAATATCAGAGGAGGGGGGGAACGGGGGGCGTAGACGTGTATGTTGGAGCAGACATCACAAAGAGAGTATCTGCTGTTGTTTACTGTAGCTCTTTAAATGGATGTCTCGTGTTTGCCAAGACATTTAAGCCGCTGGATGATTTCCCTTATGGAGGTTTTAGCTTCGTTTTGCATCTTTTCAAGTAACGTAGAGCCACTAATGCACAAAAAAAAAAAGTATGTAAATGTACGTCTTTTCTGCACAGCACACATACTTTAGCATTACCATTTCAATGCAACGCTTGATTTATATGTGCTTAAAAAAATAGGTTCTAATCTTTTACTTTAAAAGGATGTATTCTCAAATGAGATTATGTTAATGGACTGCAATTTGCATAAAACGGTTGAAAATATTAAACCAGATTAAAAATTCTGAATATTTAAGAGTTTTTTTATCCGTGCTGTTAGTCAACAAATGTATTCGTTTTTCCTGCAGAATATTAGAGGCTAAACGCCGCGCTCTGAACGCAGCGCGCCGCTGTGCTGCTGCAGCGGCGGCGGCTCCTCCAGTGAGTTGGCCTACTTGTTTATTACTAACTGAGACAAATAGGAGCAGATAAACGGGGGCTTTATTCGTCCCGTTTGTGCCGCTGAGCCCGGAGTGATTCCAGGGTCTTTGGAGCATTAGTTTCAGATGAAGGCGGAGGCACAATATGAGGCCGGGCGACAAAGAGCGCCCTCACAAGCCTCCATTCAGGACATTAATCTGCAGACAAGTGTGTTTTTTGTGTCTCGCGGTCTTATTTTCATCGCCATCAGTTTAGTACATAGATTGAAAGTGATTCAGGTTCGGCTCTCAGGTTCCTTCCTCAGATCTGCAGCTTGGTGCACCAGCTAGAAGTCAGGAATTCCCAGAGGCGTGGCTACGCACATCCTTTGCCTGATTTTTGCCTTTAATTGTTTATTTGAGCAGAGTTTGAATTATTATACAGCATAGAGCTCCGATACAGGCTGCCCTCAACCTTTATAATAACTGTGGACTATGCAGAGCACATGTTAAACTTATGTTGACTTAAAAAAGAATTAATAAGTGTAACTGCCTAGCCTATATTCTTCTTATTCTCACAAGTTTGTTGTTGTTGGATCATTCCATCCTAACATAGAGAGATAAAGCTTTACATAAAGCATTAAAAGCCTATAGTTAATATTAAATTCATGCCCAAGATGAGGCTTTGAAAAGTTCCTATCTGACTGTTTTTATTATTGTCTCCTGTAATAACAGACAAAGACATATCTGCACAACTTATAGCTGTTTATATTTACTCAATGAAAATTAGACATTAATTATCTGTCTATCTTTAATTGAAAGGCCTAAAAATAACTAGAATGTCTTATAGTTGTAAACTAGCTAACTGCTGTTAGAAACACAGGTGGTTATATTTGTGGAAACTCCTATAGTCTCATTTGTTAGCCTGGCTTCTTTTCCTGTAAAATTAAAGGTCTGTTTTATAATTAATATACTCCTGCTCATGTTTCCTGGTAATATTGGCTCATCAAATGAAGGAAAATTGTGATACATCTATCACAATCGTAAATGCGATTTAATTTTGACTTTTCTCTGCATTAACCACTAGCAACTAAAAGGGGCCTGTTGATAAAGATGCTTGTAAACAAGGACCATCAGAATCAGAATATTCTTATTCAAGAGAACATCTTGTTGAGTTGGACGTCAATCCAAGTTGACCATAAAGTGCGACCAACAAACAAGTCAGCAGTATGTAATAAACTGAAAGTATTGATTATATAAACTCTAAAAGTAATAAAATTAGATTACCTCACTGCAGCAGCTCTCTTCCCTTCCATGTGGAGGTAAACCCACTTTAAACATTTTACTGACAACTAAAGGATTATTACGTAGACCTCTGCCATTTGGAAATTGTGTTTTTAAATTGAGAATATATTAGACTTAGAGACTTAGACACTTCATTTGTCATTTTGTATGCACAGAGTGTGTACAGAATGAAATTTCGTTGCATACAGCTTGTAAATTGCAGTAAAAATAATTTACAGTATAAGGTGCGGCAGTGATTTAAAAGTGAACAATTGAAATGTAGACAATGCAGGAGAAGTCACAGTGTACAGGTGAGTATTTTAAAAGAAAACATTTGTATGTGCAGAATTGATTGTGCAAAGGGCATTTGTGCAAGAATACAGCTTGTTAATTACAGTAAAATTAAAATACAGTATAAGGTGCAGCAGTGATTTAAAAGTAAACAGTTGAAATGAAAACAATGCAGGAGAAAGTCACAGTGTACAGGTGAGTATTTTTTTATTTTTTTTTAAATTGTATGTACAGAATTTGATTGTGCAAAGGGCATTTGTGCAAGAATGCATTTAAAAACTAAGAGTTCGGCAGCATTTGTAATGCTAGATGGAGATGCAGTGATGCAAAATGTGCAAATATGTGAATGTTGTGGAGAGTTTATGGGTTATAGATCAGCAGTTCAGCAGCAGTTCAACAGTCTGATGGCAGCAGGGAAAAAGCTTTTGCAGAACCTGGTGGACCTGCAGAGGGGTCCCTGATGATGTTACGGGCTCAGGACATTGCAGATGTGATTAATTGTCCTACTTAAAACCCAGTTTAGATCCCCTAGTGTTTCATATCCTACATCCAGCACTGGTTTCCGTTTCACCTGCCCGGCCCGTTTACGCCTCTCTGTGACCCGGTGATGGACCCGTTCAGCTGTGAGCCTCGCTGCTACACGCTGCTCCACGCTGCTCCTCGCTGCTCCTCGCTGCTCCACGCTGCTCCACGCTGCTCCTCGCGGCTCCACGCTGCTCCTGCATCCCTCACATTCGTGCACGGCTCTCTGCCCCTCGTGGCGCGCCGAGCCTGAGATTTGGCAGCAGGATCCCCTCTGTGCCCTGAGGCTCACACATTTGTACACTCATTTATTTATTGGTTTGTTTGAATAGCTTTGCTTTTGTGAACTTTGGAGACGTTTCTATTGCCGGTTTTGTCTTGCTGCAGATTCTCTCTGCGGTGATTTTTTTCCCCCTCCGGCAGCAGCTGGTGGTGGGACAGCGTTACTAGTTCATGGTACGGAGCTGAGCTGATGGGCACGTCTGCTGATGGCTGGGTCAGGAAGACCCCGTGTTGCATCAGGCCCAAAGCTCCGCGTCCCTCTCGCTCATTGATTTAAACTCGTGAAGCTTTAATCGACTGCAGATGGATCCCTTCTGCTTTATCGGGGAGTTATTGCTCTCTAAATAATTAGTCTGAATGTTTTTTTACGGGCCCCTGCCAGCGCTGACCTGCGCTCGCCGTCTCTGGATCAAACGCGTTGTGCCATGTGACGCGCGGTTCTGATGTCCCCGCATTGTTGATGTAGATTTACGACGCGTCGATGACTGAGGTCACCGTCCTGTTAGAGATTTATGAAACGCCCTGCAGGCAGCGCCGCTTAGAGCCGATGAATCATGCCCGCCGCTTATATTACGCCATGAGGCGATCAGACACATCTCTGTGTTTCAGCTTCAGTTTGGCTGCAGGCTTCCTCTGGCTGCAGTCACAAGAAAACTTCCCTTCGGGTCCGACTTTTTCTTTGAAAACAAAACACATTCGCGTTTCTGTGTTTCCTCCAGACGGCACTAAGGCCTTCTGCACACCGCGCCCGCTTCCTTCCTGCTGCCGATTCCTTCACATCAAAACTAAAAGTCGCTGGTTCCACGTCTTTCTAGAGCGCGCTAAGGTCCGACTGGAATCCCCGTCAGACGTTTGTGTCGCCGTTTAGTGACCGAGGAGACGGCTGTGGAGAACTGTAACGCAGGGTTAGGCTGTAAGCGCTGAGCGTCTCAAGCCTCCTTCTGAAAGCAGAGCGTTAATCAGAGCAGCGTGGAGGAGCTGCAGAGATCCAGAGCTCAGGTGGGACAACCTGTTGAATGGACGTTTGAGCTTTAGGGAAGAGTGGCGAGAAGAAAGCGCCACTTTGTCCTGTTTTCAGATCACCACAAAGCTGAGCTCTCTGCCCTACGTCACATCTGCACGTGTGTCATGAGACCCTGAACGCACATCCTGCCATGAAACAGGGCGGTCCTGGAGGAAAACCTGTTGGAGGCTGCAAACCTAACCCTAACCCCCTCCAGCTGTCAGCGTGCAGCCAGAACTGCTTTAGTAAAAGCATATTAATTTGCTAGAATGGCCTAGTCAAAGTTCAAGTATCTTGGGGTCTTGTTCACGAATGAGGGGAAGATGGAGCGGGAGATCGACAGGCGGATTGGTGCAGTGTCTGCTGTGAAGCGGGCGCTGTACCGATCCGTTGTGGTGAAGAGAGAGCTGAGCCAAAAGGCCAAGCTCTCGATTTACCGGTCGATCTACGTTCCTACCCTCATCTATGGTCACGAGCTTTGGGTCGTGACCGAAAGAACGAGATTCCGGATCCAAGCGGCTGAAATGAGTTTTCTCCGTAGTGTGTCTGGGCTCTCCCTTAGAGATAGGGTGAGGAGCTCAGTCATCCGGGGAGGACTCAGAGTAGAGCCGCTGCTCCTCCACGTCGAGAGGAGCCAGTTGAGGTGGCTCGGGCATCTGGTCAGGATGCCTCCTGGACGCCTCCCTGGTGAGGTGTTCCGGGCACGTCCCACCGGGAGGAGGCCCAGGGGAAGACCCAGGACACGCTGGAGGGACTATGTCTCCCGGCTGGGAACGCCTTGGGATTCCTCCTGAGGAGCTGGCCCAAGTGGCCGGGGAGAGGGACGTCTGGGCCTCCCTACTGAAGCTGCTACCCCCGCAACCCGACCACGGATAAGCGGAAGAAGACGGACAGACGGACGGGCCTAGTCAAAGGCCAGGCCTTAATCTAATTCAGTCTGTGGTTAAACTCCAGATGGGAAAAGCTGGGAGAGACAGACCCCAAAAAGACCGGCCGCTGGAACTGCTGCTAATGTTGATTTCGCAAAGTTTCCACTCAAGTAAAAAGTTTTTTGTTATTTTATTTAAATGCTGAAAACCACGTGTCGTTTTCCTCCGGCTTCACAGCTAAGCTCATCTTTGCGTTGAGTCTATCGCATAAAAAATCCCGATGAAATGCAATGTGAGCGCGTGGCGGATGAGTTTAGAAGGGGGCGCGAATACTTTTGTGAGGCGCCCTGGGCGAGGACGTTATAGTCGGACGTGCGTCTGGCAGTGAAGGCGGCTGCAGAAGAGTGCTTCAGATCCCTGGCAGCGGCTCAGGTTGTAGCGTCGCTGTCATTCTGAGCGGTAGGCGTAAGTGTTGTGTTCTGGTGGGCAGAGACAGTTAATGTTCCAGATCTACTGTATGAATAAAGTCATATTGTGGAGTGTGTGGGCTGATATGCTTGGCAGTCAACCCTGACAAGTAGATTAGCTCTTTACTGGGCCACCTCTGAATGGCGGGCGCGCACGACTCAAGCGTCTCCAGTCACAGCGCGACATATCAGCCATCTAACGCCCAGCGCCGCAGATGAAAGCACATCAAAAAACATGAATAAAAAAAAAAAATTTAAAGAAATAAGCCGCCGCACGTTGCGTTGCTTCGCCACAGCTGCAGCGGTTAACAGGAGTCAGAAATTGGCATGTCTAAAAAGTGGGATAATGATTATAAATGTGACAGGCTGAAAACTAATTACAATTGTCTCACTGTGTTTTCCAATAATGCCTCGAACATTTCTATAAAACTCATTTAAATCTTCCGCAAGTCCAAAATTCAGCTCTTGCTCTCAAGCCATTTGGCACATTTTTCTTCAGTTTACATTTAGAGGGGATTAGCTGAAGAGCTGAAAATAATCATGCCAGATGTCTGCTGCGGCGCGGAGACTGCCTCCCCGGTGGGCATTTGATTTTTGTTGAGTTTTTATCAATCTTAAGCAAAAAGAGAAGAAAAAAAAAAGAAGCAGCACTCCGGGATCCTGGTAATGCATCGCCTCACGTCGTGAAGCCGTGTACTCAGACTGGATATCATGTCACATTTTACAGTAACAATGAGGAGAGAAGAATCCATTTCTTTTTTTATTTCTGCTGGTGTGAATGCACACACTGTTAAAGCAGAAGTAAAAATAAGTAAGATTTTCTTAAAATGAGGGTATTTGTCCTTGATTTGAGCGACCAAATAAGATCATCTACCAATGGAAGAAGATATTTGCACCTATAATAGGAACAATTTATCTCCATCATCTTATTTCAAGTACAGTACATCTAATTATCTTATTCCAGGGATCAACATACTCATTCACTGCAAAAACAAAACTAAAAATAAGTTGAATTTTCTTAAACTGAGTGTATTTGTCCTTGATCTGAACACGCAAATAAGGTTATTTGCCAATGGAATAAGATTTTTGCACTTAAAATAGGAACAACTCATCTCCGTCATCTTATTTCGAGGCAAGGCAAGGCAAATTTATTTATATAGCACAATTCAGTACAGAGACAATGCAAAGTGCTTTACATGATTAAAATATAGGAATAAAAGCAAGTAGGGATAGAATGTAGAAGCAAAAAAGAACATTAAAAACAGTAAAACAGTTTAACTGGAACATTTAAAGGCAATTTTAAACAAATTCAAGTGCAGTATATCTAATTATCTTATATTAGGGGTCGAAATACTCATTCCATTGGCAGATCCTCTTATTTACCTCCTCAAATCAAGGACAGATGCACTAAGTTCAAGAAAATGTGACTTATTTTTAGTGCCGTTTTTGCAGTGCATTGGCAGATAATCTCATTTACCTGCTCAAATCAAGACAAATGTACTTGTTTTAGTTCCGTTTTTTTTTTTTTTTTTTTGCAGTGTAGGAAGAGGGGTTCAAACAGTGAGCTGCGGCCTGTTTAAAGGCGAGTTAAACAGGCAGGGCTCGGCTTAACGGGGCAGACTTTATGGAGCAAACGGCGTTGTAAACGAGCCTGGATTCAGTGACAGGTTTAAACACTCAGACCACATCTGTGCGCTTAATAAAAGCCGCTGTGAACGAAAGGAAGACGAGCAAAACACGAGAAAGAAATGGTCGAGATCCCAGCGATCCCGAAGAAAGGGAACAGAAATGATTCCAATTAATTAATAGCAAAAAGTTCAGAGTTCGTTATTTGGGATTTCTTTTTTCTGTGCGTGTGTGTGTGTGTGTGTGCGTGTTGGGTGTTTGTCGGATTTGTTGTGCAGCTTTAATGAGCTCCTCTGGAATGCCGTGTCTCCCACATGTCTCGCAGAGGGCGGCTCCATCTTATTGCTGCCACATGTTGGGCTCCTATAGTCGCTCTTCCAGGCCTGTGTGGTCAGCCAGTTCAAAGCGCCCAGCCTCATTTGTTATACAACTTCATGTAACAACAAGCTGATGCCTCGGTGCGTCTGCGGAGCCACTCTTTCCCTTTGTCCCGACCGGCTCCACCCTCCTTGAAGGCTCTCAGATCATCTGTTTCTCTAATTAGCATGCGGGGCCGGACAGTATGGGGGCATTGCGCCGAGATGTGCTGCAGAAAATCCTTCATTTGGGCTCTTTTCAGCGTTTGAACTCTGACAGTAATGTCTGCGGTGTGGTAGTAGTCCATCACTGTCACCGGCTGAGTGCCGCGCCGTGCCGCATATGGCAACAATCTGACATGGTAGTCCGGTCCTGAGGTTTTGAGGGACTAGGTGTGAGCTCCCCGGATCAGGCCGTCCCCATCAATTCTTCCATTAGCCGCCGCTGCCGGGGCACCTGGCTGCAGATGTGCAGTCGGGTGATGGGGCTATCAGCGCCGACACGGATTTGGGCCTCGTTAAATATCAATCATGCGTCCATTGTTGCGTTAATAGAAATATTTTCTAACTTGAAGGGCAGAAAGAGGGCCGGTGTGCCGTTTATGATTTAGCACCACTGTCCCATTAATTTTAGGCTTTAATGAAGCATTTGATGTGTTATTTTTCCAGGGTGGGCGGGTTACACGCCACGTAGCTTACGAGAATTTAAATGAGATTGGCTTCAGGTGGTGCAGGGGTCGTTTCCCTGCAGGAAGGTTCTTGGTTCAAATCCTAACCAGGTGCTTTCTGAGTGGAGTTTGTACGTTCTACCAAAAGATGCTGCTTGTTTGTCCATGTGATGGACTGTTGACCTGATTCACCGCTGCAAAAAGGGAACTAAAAGTAAGTGAAATTTTCTTGAAATCAGTGTATTTTCCCTTGATTTGAGGAGCTAAATGAGACTATTTGGCAATGGAATAAGATTTTTGCACCTAAAATAGGAACAACTCATCTCCATCATCTCATTTCAAGTGCAGGATGTCTAATTATCTTGTTATAGGGGTAAAAATACTTATTCCATTGGCAAATAGTCTTATTTAGCTCCTCAAATCAAGGACAAATACACCCATTTCAAGAAATTTCTACTTACTTTTAGTTCCCTTTATGCAGTGGCACCACTGGGGAATGGTGCTAGCAACCCCACAGCCCTGCCAGGATTTAGTGGGTATAGAGTATGAACGCATAGAACAGGGTGCAGAACTTTGGATTTATTTACTCCATCATCAGTGTCAACATAATACATACAGGCTCAGATATATACATACACCCCATTAATATATGCTTTAATGTCCCTTAGCCTCATCTGCATGTTTTTCTGACTGGACTTCTGATCACGCTCTGCTGGAAAACGGACTTCAGTTAAATACAAATGCATAAATGTATTCATTATAATCTGATATACCCTACATTTGTTGTTGTCCTCCCACAGGCTCTGCTTTTATGCATCCATCTGTCCATCTCTCATCCTGGTGTTCCTCGGTAGGTTCTGGTTGCGTTTTGTTGGGGTGACCAAAGATCTTTGGGAGGTGTCCTGACTTCTTGATGCACAGGATCTGAGCGGATCTACTCCGGATCCCTCTCAGATGACGTGGCTCTTCCTGCTGAGTCCGGTCCACATCGCAGGACCGTAGACGACTGCGTTGCTTTTTCACTCAGCTCTTTATCTCTACCTCAGAAA
Source organism: Fundulus heteroclitus (assembly GCF_011125445.2). Lineage (NCBI taxonomy): Eukaryota > Metazoa > Chordata > Actinopteri > Cyprinodontiformes > Fundulidae > Fundulus > Fundulus heteroclitus. The sequence continues at coordinate 7,634,999 of NC_046382.1, read as the reverse complement.
AGGAGCAACTTCCATCTGTCTTGATAAGGTCCAAACCCCTGTGTGCGTCCCCAGCCCCATCCTACCCTCAATTGTTAAAAAGACATGTAGATACTTGAGCTCAGGCACTCGAAGTAGAGGCTGACCCTGAACCGAAGCGAGCAGTCCATCTTTTTCTGAACCATGGCTTTAGACTTAAGGGAGTTCAACAGAGCCAAGGTCAAAGCCATCAAGGAGCCAATCCAGAAGCTTTATTTAGTCCACTTTATTCATTGTAATTGGGTGTATCAGAGGTAATCGAAGAGGCCAAGTGCAGATAATTGGTTCACAAGACAAATGTCCTGAATGTGAGCAAGACCACATTCAGGATATTGATTGGGGTGTTTTAGGAGAATCTGGTTGAAGCCAAGTACTATTTTCATCCTGGGAGAAGAAGTTGACAGGGGAGCAGGTTTAGAAACATCTTGATGTTCACCTGGATAACAGTCTGGACTGGAGACGCTACTGAGGCCAGAAAGAAGACACAACAAAGCTCAACACATTTGTTAAAGAAGCTTAGATGCTTCAGATCTACCATCTGTTGAGAGGACAGCAATCTCATCTGCATTTGTCTGCTGAGGTTTCAGCATTAGAGACCTAAAAAGCTCAACAGGCTGAGCAAGTGGGAAGCTCAGTGTTCTTCAGACGGTCCTGGAGCCTCTACAGCCGATGGTGCATCGAAGAAAATTAAAACCATAATGGACTTTAGCATCCTCTTCTCAACACAGTGAAACAACCCTGGAACGCCTTCATTCGGTGGTTTCACCAGATCCTCTGCAACAGATATATGGTCGACTGTGTTTCTTTGAAGAAACTTAGGTTTCTTCAAAGGTTTCTAAAAGCTTGAATTCCCCTTTGGAAATACTGACGTATTGTAGAACTACATTTCAACCCGAGCTTTGATATGTGTTTGAGATCATCGCTGTGCTGGAGCATCCAACGGTGTTCACGTCTCAACTCTCTACCCCAGACGGTCATCTTCAGACGGACAGAAGTTGATCAGGATCTTCAGGGACAACCTAAGAACCGCCAAGACTCAAGCCGACCATGAACTGGAAAGTGCTGCAGCTGTAGTCCCGACTGACAGTACAGCCGCTCGTTTGGCCAGACGGCGTCTACATAAGAGTTTTAAACAGGACAGAGATGGAGCTGTTTGCTCACGACGACAAGACGTAGGTAAGGTGAAGTCAAGGTAAGGCTTTGAGACCTGAAAATGCTTTACCTGCTGTCCAGCATGTTGGAGGCAGCACGATGTTGTGGAGCTCTGTTTGGGGACTGGTGGGTTGCACAACGTTGATTAATCAATGAAGCAGCTGTCTGGTTAAACCGGGGCCACAGTTGGGTGTCCCAACAGAACAATGATCAAGAACAGACATCAAAACCATTTGTGGACGCAGGTTAACATCAGATTTCTGGAATAACCTGAACATCAAACACATTATCCAAAGCCCTAAGCTAAAGCCGGACATACGATGTACGATTATTGGCCCTTTTTGGGCCGATTCTTCTGTTGTGTGAGAATGCTTTGGATCAGGCCAAGTTTCAGCTGTGTCGTGTCGTATAGAGGGGGTAACGAGGGGCGATTAGCTTCTCACCACCACCTCCTGATCAGGAGTCGTGCGGTTTGATGAAAATCAAACATGTCTGACATTCAGTCTTGCCTCGTGAGGTGATCAGTAGCGCCTCCTGCTGTTGAAGCAGAGCTACGAGCCGATTTCCCCCAACCTCGTGCACTGAGCATGTGCAAACAAGTAGATTCTTCTTCGTCTTCTTCTTCTCAGATGAAAACAGGAGTGGAGAGAAGCATGATGGCGGTACGTGTGACATGGAGTCAGACTACGGAGGAGCAACTCGTAAAATTACCAAGGCAGCGTTTCGTTCTAGTGAGCCTCATATATGGTGAGTATCGACACTTCCTCCTTTTTCTTCTTCTACTGTTTACATTTGGCTTCAGGGTAGACTAGTCCAAGTAGCGCCATCTCTCTATGGGGCTGAGTCCTACGTGGCTTTAGACGTACAGTGTGAGCAGTCAGATCATCAGAGCGTTGTGTCCTACAGTGAGAACAGATGGAGAGCTGGGAACCTTTAAACCCTGAGGCTTCATCGTACAGTCTGAGCTGAATCTGAGGACAACGACTGAAAATATTGTACAGTGCACACCCGGCTTTAAGTTTCTAATTTACATTTCTTACTTGAGTCCTATAGAAAGTAATAGTTTTCCATCTTCTACTTGACTAAAAACCCTCGCATCAACTGGACCAGATTACCGAGGGTCTCAAACCAACCAGTCCCACCCACGCACTGCAAATAACCTGTTTACCCTTTTCTTTTTTTTAAAAAAAACACATTAATCCTCCGGAGATGTTCCCAGCTTCACCACAGCGCCGGGTCTTCGGGGAACGGGGGTCCACTGCATGTGCTGGCTAGTAGGCCATTTGCAATAATCTCCTTTTTAGCGTTTAGAGGCTAATTATGTAACATTACACCTGCCTCCCTGAGCCGGGGCTCTGGCGTGGTGCAGGAGGAGTTGGGCTTTTCCTCTCCCCCGCTACTCTTAGGGGTGGTTAGAGTTTCTTAATGAGATTAGCCCAAAGCTGAAATCTGCTTTGTGTCCCTTGCTATATGGCGAGATAGTGGATAAGCAGAATGAAAACGAAGAGTGAAAGGGGGGGGGGGGGGGGATCGTTGGAAGATGCAGGCAGTCGACCTCGTTACTGCCCCCCCCCCCCCATCTCCCCCACGCGTGTGACTTGGAGGGGATTCGCCGCTATCACACATGACACTGCGCGCGGGCTTTGCATAGGAAATATCTTTGTCTCTGTTTGCTAGCTCTGGCGTTTCCGTGCTCTTCCTTTATCTTGCCGTCCAGTCTATATTTGCCGTTGGATCAAAACTTCTCAGTAGCGTTTCTTTCAGAATTAAGGACAGATGGGTTGAATATTGAACAAAAATAAGTAAATAAATAAAAAGCTTCTTCTTTTTTTTTTTTTTTTTTTTTCCTTCACCAAGTCTGGGATATAAACTTGTCTAGTTGTGGTTGCAGCGCAGCTGTCTCTCTCTGTCTGCTCGTCTTAAAACGCACTTCTGAACGCCATGGTGTGCGAGACAGAGCTGCGTAAAGTCAGGATTCCACCACCCACGGCTGCCCGTCCACAATGGGAGCCTTTCTTCCTCCAAGTTTACTAGGAGCCTAATGACACTGCGACTCTCGGCTCGGACAAAAGATGAAAAAGCAACAAGAGGAGCCTGAGCAGAATAACACACACACACACGCCGAGAGCAATGTATACAAGCTCGCAAACAAGTTCAGCGGAGAATTCCCAGAGTGAGGGCGAGTTCTCACCGAGCGCTGCGAGCGATAACACGTAAATATTTTGCCCACTTGCTCCGAAATATGATGTTGATTAAGAGAGTAAAGGTTGAGGTTAGAGAAGGGCCGAGGATTAGCGGTGTGGACCGCGTCCGGGGTTAGCATAACAGCTCGACTGCTGGGACTAGTAATAACAACAGAAGTAATAATAATCACAGACTAATTGTTTGAACCCCGTGGCTTCCTTGCAAGAGTCATATTTGTGAGGCTTAATGCCTCCTCTATGGCAGTTCAGGAAAAAGCATCAGTTGCCAGTCCTCCTTTTCAAGTGTATTTGCTCTGTGCACTTTCTCCCCTCCTGGAAAAAACAAAAAGGCCATTTCACATGCACTGATTAAGCATGTGGAATTCAACACGTTAAAATCACGTGTGAGTGTTGGTGAAACGTAAAAAACACGCCCTGAGCAGATGGGTGGCACAGCCGCACTATTACACATAAAATGGTACGTAGCTTCCTCAGTCATACGACCACTCAAAGTACAATCACTCAGCCCAGCTGACACAGTCGTACAGCTTAGTGCCTTGCTCAAGGACACGCCACAGGGTTGTGGAGGTAGCTGGAATCGAACTCAGAACCTGACAACTACTGGAACTGCTCCTCTGACTGATACAGCTGCCCCATGATAGACCGATGATGATGATGATGATGATGATGGTGATGATGATGATAGTAGTGATGATGATAGTAGTGATGATGATGATGATGATGATGATGATGATCAGGATGATGATGATGATGATCAGGATGATGATGATAGTGATGAAGGTGGTGAGGATGATGGTGGTGGTGGTGGTGAGGAGGAGGAGGAGGATGATGATGATGATAGTGGTGATGATGATGTTGATGATAAAGGTGGTGAGGAGGAGGATGAAGGTGATGATGATGATGATGAAAGTGGTGGTGATGATGATAATGATCAGTATGATGGTGATAGTGATGATGATGGTGATAGTGATGATGATGGTGATGATGAAGGTGGTGAGGAGGATGATGATGGTGGTGGTGGTGAGGAGGAGGATGGTGATGATGAAGATATAGCTTATCTTATTTTATGAAGATATGATGCAATCTGCAGTGTAAAGAGGTGCATCTGTGACTGAGGACATTTCTTTAGATATTTTCTTATAGGATCTTATAATTTAATCTTATTGTTTATTTTATAAGTTTAGATCATTTCTCTGCCCTCAGATTGCACTTTATCACACTTTCATTCTCAGACAGCGGAATATAATCTGTTATGAATATTCCCACAACTGCTGTATGCGTCTGCTTCAAGGTCAGTTTTACAAAAGAATTAAAAAAAATTCTAATAAATAAAAAAAATTAATACTAGACAAACAAATGTGAAGCCTGCAAACGTCTTTTCCACATTTTTTACACGTTTTATTGTGTGTTAAGAGGCAAACATCCGTGTTTTTTGTTTGGCATTAAGTCCTGCCAGTAACATGTTATTTCCTGATATGTTTCACATGTTCTGTGTCTACTGTGTTACATTTAATACACATGTGGAATATATTACATATGGTTGTTTTTTTCTTTCTTTTTCTTTTTTTTTTTACGTTTCTTATTTAGAAATGAAATGTCGTAAATTGGGGAAAAATGTGTCTCACATAACACTTCATTGTAAAACGTGGTAAAACTTTTCACATTAAGCTGTTTTTGATGGAAAACATGGAAATGATGTTGCTATTATAATAGTTTTAAATGTTTTCTGGCGTGTCTGACGTGTAGAAATGATATTGATAGGGAAAAAATGGAAAAAAATAGGGGGAAAAAAAGATAGAAAAAAAATGATATTGCGAGCTAACATGCGGGCAGACCTTTCACATTTATCCTGCATGTTGTGGTTGGCGCTGCTCATTTCATCGTGAATATTTCTACCTGTGCTGTTTGTGTGTGGAACATGTGAGCACATGGTGGGAAACATACAAACTGCACGTGTGTTTTATGTTCTGTACGGCGTCTGCAGGATGACGTGGAGCCAAACATCCCCTGTGACGTTGTGTTTACTTATGGGTGAGTGTCTGCGGTGCGAGCCTGGCCTGTGGTGGCAGATCCTATCGCTGGGCTGTAGTTTTCTGAGTGAGTGATGGAGGGACGGAGGGCCCTGGAGCCACAGAGAGCCGTATGCTCTGCGTCAGCGGAGTGTTCTGTCATGGAGAGAAAATCCCGTTTGAAGTATGGCCCCCGTCTTTCACACTCACCATAATGCTCCTGGCTTTATCGTGTCCTCCGTGCAAAGCCCATGTCTTCTCTTTTGTCCGGCGCCGTTCTCCCCCGCTCCTGCACACCCCCCTCTGGCTCTCCTCTTTTGTGTCGCTCCCTGTCAAACACGCTGCAAAGAGAACCGGCACCAAAACTTAGCCCTCCGCCACCTCGCCGGCCCCCGGAGGGCATGCTGGGAAGTGTAGTCCCGGCCTTGTGGGGGGATTGCTGATTTTTGACTTGAATACGTCAGCAAGTCGTCCTCAGCCTAGGCAACAAATTATGTTTTTGTAAAAACGCTTTTTAAAATGCACACAGACCGTGATTTATTGTAAACACACGACAGAAAATATGTGTTTTGATCTCATTTACAGGGTTTTTTTTATATATTATTATTTACAATGCTTAGCATTTTAAATGAGATACGATATTAGTATTCATTCGGCTCTCGCTGCTCCTAAATCCACAGCTTAAATGCAAATGCGGCGCAGTCTCTTCTCCTCCATCCGTGGCTTTGTTGGCCTCTCAGAAACCTTAAGCCCGCATCTCAAACAGAGGACCTCTCATGGCATATGCATGCGCAGTATCTTATCTGGCGAGTATCACAACGGTTCTCCTGGACATCAAATATTTAAAGAGGGCACGCAAACACCGCGCAGGAGGAAGGGCTCAGAAACAAGCCTTTTTTTTTTGTGTTCCCCACGCGTGAAAAACAATAAATGTGCGAGCAAGCCCCCCTTGATACCCCCCCCTCCTCCTCCATTCAGCGACTGTATGATCCATATGATCCCAACATAAAGTGGGTCTCTGAACCCTCTCTCTTAAACTGTAGCAGGCATATATTACCAGGCTTAGAGCTTGGCAAGCTCCATATCCCAAAATAGATTTCAACAATACTCTATGAGGATGCATTAAATAAATCTGCGCTCGGCTAATCCGTGGAACAGTTCACATTTTCAAGAGAGACACTCCGGTAGGACAAAAGCGCCCGGCTCGGCTTGCCGCGCCTTCATCTAGGGACAGACGCACATAAAGAGAGATATTTAGACAGGAGGGAGGGGATGGATGGGGGAGAGAAATTCTCCACTAATGTGACAGAGAACTCTCTCTCTCTAAAAAAGAAAAAAAAAAGGAGAAATCAGCATTGTGTGCTCTTGCACTGCAAAGCAGATTCTGTATCACCCCCCCCCCTTTTTTTTTATTTCCACCAGCAAGTGCAATAACTTAATCTTAAAGGCAAAACGTGGACACGAGGGCCATTTTGAAACACGTTCTAGATAAATGTTAATCACATTAGCATTTCCCAGACTTCCGTAAATCTCCATAAATAGCATGCTGAGGTTGATCCCTTCTTTTTTTTTTTTTTTTTTTTTGCCCATTGAGGCAAAATTACAGCTGATGAATTGCTTTTGCCATGCATGTAGGCTAATGAAAGCTTTGCTCCTGGGCCTTCCTCAACAAAGGCTCATAATTTCTCCACTTCTCCACTAAAATAAGAACCTGTTCCACTTTTAATTAATAGTTTCACCCCTCTCTCCATTCAGGACTGTACACATAGTTTCAAATTAATTTTTTCTTTTTTCTTTTTTTTTTTTTAGGTGAAGGCTCGGTTATTAATGCTGCAGAAACAGCCCCTCTTTTGTGTTGAAGTAACAGGGAGGTAATGCTAGCCGGCAGCTTCATAAAGAACTTCCTCTCATGTCACCGAACCGCTTAACACAACATGTGACACCGCTCTGAGACCAAAAAACATCCAGCGACAGGAGGCTGTTTGACTCGGAGTCGTCACGTTTGTTCGCCGAGGTGCAGTGGGACTGGAGATACACCCACTTGCTATAAACACATGAGATTAATCTGCCGCGGGGTTTTATGTGCATTTAAAGTAGAAGCCACTCGCTGCGCCTAAAGGAACATGAGAACACACGGTTTTTTTTTAAACATAGGTGCAGACCTGCACTGGTCCAACCATGCAAAACCTTTCTTTTTACTCGATTAAGCATTATGCGGAGGAACGCCGTTCATACGCTCTGAAGCGAGTTACCTCTCTCAATAGGATAATAAGCAGCAATTAGCAGCAATTAAGGAGCAAGCCACACGTTACGGGTGTTTAAGTGTTGTTATTATTGCGCGCTGCAAAGACAAATGGCCACTTCAAAGCATCTGTGGACACGTTTTTAAGTTTTGCAGGTTTGACATCCATCTGCTCCATACCTATTGTCTTTTATTGGTACAGCTGTGCTTTGCTTAGTCGGCATAATTCTTCGTATTGGCTGGCGCCAAACACTGTGAGACTGTGTTACCTCTTCCTTTGTAACGACTTGTCTGTGATTCGATTAATCCTGGGTTTAAATCATTTAATGTCATGTTTCCGTGGCTTTTTATTTCATCTCCTGGAGTTCTGGATCTCCTCCGGGTTGTGCACTTGGTCCATGGTGGTGAGGGGAGCAGAAAAACTGGAGCATCTTCATCGCCAGTAGCTCACTCTAGTGGCATACAGAGGATTTCTGATCAAATGATCACACCCTGTTGGCTTATTATGTTCTATTTCTGCGTTTTACACTTTGTTTTTGCTCTATTTGTTAGCAAAAGAAACGCTTTTGTGTGTACTTACCATAACAAGACCACCTGACTGGAGGATAAAGTTCTTTTCAGGCTCCAACAGGGCGAGCAAGCACTATCAGGATAAACGCTTGGTGTATATTGTTTTATTTGAAGATGAATGTGTGTTTTTTTTTTGTGTGTATTCTTTTTGTCGTAAAAAAAAAACGTAACTAGGCCCCTTAAAGCCTTATCTTGGCTTTCTGCCACAAGCCGCTGAAAGAGTGGACTCCTGTTAAGATTACGTACTTGTCAGAGTCGGCTTTATTGGCCAGGTAGGCGCACACGTTTCACTCTGGATCCTACAATGCTCATTTTCTTACTTATACAATGAATGCAGTAATAAAATCGAACACATGCTCCAGGATAGAAAACGTAGATACACGATATTAGCAAAACGGACAGACTGAGACAATAAGGCAACGACGCAGTGAGCAGAAGAAAAAGGATGCAAGAGTAAATTACTATATTATTATTATTATTATTATTATTATTATTATTATTATTATTATTATTATTATTATGTACATGTGGAAGGTGGAAGTGAGGTCCACATACACATACAAACATCCACGTCTGCGGTGTGATGAGTGAAGACAATGCTTGAATAAATACGTATTATGTGTGGTGTTATGTTGGTGAGGTAGGTGGTAGAGTATATAAAATATGAAGGTATGAACAGCACCAAAATGGAGAATAATGAACGAATACCTGACAGTAAACGGGTGCCTGAAGACATAGAATTATGTGCTGTATGTCTGTTTCCCTTTGCATATTGTTGTGTTTTATTATTATATAATGAATTATACACCGCTCTGTTATAAATAAACCAATGTTTTCATCTTGACCTTTCACTTACAAAGACTTTCTGCTTTCCTGACCACTCCAGCTTGATAGCTGAATTTTATAATTTTGATAATTTTGATAAAATGGATCCTTAGATTCTCTGTCAGAGTGGATTTCCTGAAAATCGTCTGACCTTTCAAACTGTTAATTTAAAAAAAAAACTCTGCATTGATTTTCTATATTTCTATGTGAACTGAAATGAAATTATGAAATCAAAAGCATCATCTATACACGAGCAACCGGCCCTTTTAATGACTTCACGATGCCAAAGTGGCCCCATATAGAAAAGAGTTTGACAGCCCTGATGTAAACCGTAATGGAGATCCCAGTTTTGGTAAAATAATCACCTCCACACACAAACAGACTCTGATTGGCTAAGCAGTACCTCGTGATAACTCCTCTCCCAGAGACGTCCACGTTTGTTCGTGTCAGACGACACAAACAGGACCGAGCTTACATAAAACTTTTGTCTGGGACGCGGCGGTGCTGCAGGCGGAGAGCGTGGGACGCGTTTTCAGAGGCATCGATGCGGACGTCCCGGCCTGTGGACCTGTGCTGCGTGTCTTAAGCCTCTCTATCTATCCCCTTTCCTGTCAGCTTAATGTAAAATGAAGGCCAGTGGTGCCAAAATGAATAACAATTTTGTCCGTCAAAATAGCTACACCTATTTACCTTTCCAGTTGCGTTAAGTTGCCTATTTTTGAGTGAAGCTCTGCAAGACCACATGGTTCCAACTCCAAAGTGAAGAGCCTGCAGGACTTTCCAAAGTCTGGTGTTGATGTGAAGACCAAACCTCTGGCCTTCCTGGCGGCGACCGCTTGTTACAAACGTATTTGACCGTTGTTGGTGGGTGTTGAGCCAAAGAGAAGCGTTCACCAGCGCTACTCGGACCAAAAGCAGATGTTTCGCCGTCCTGTTAGTGGTAGTCTGCTACGGAAAGCTGGAGGATTATTCTGCTGGGTCCAAAGCTCTGGGTTTGTTTTGTTGTTATCTGAAATTCATTTTAAATATACAAAGAAATCGCTTCTTCTCAGTAAGTTCAGTCGTCAACTGAGTGGAAACGTAGAACGCCTTTAGATTTAATTAAATTTAACAAGTTAGGACACTAATTTGACCTTTGAAATCCAACTTGTCGGACCGACTTATAAACGCCTGTAACTTTTCAAAGTCCTCGGCATTCCTTGTTTCACAGGATATCTGCAGCCTTTGCTCTGCCGTCTTCATGCTTCTCTACGATGAAAGCAACTAACGACTGGGTTCTCCGCGGCTGACAGGCCATCCAAACGCGACGGCGGCGAGTCTCCGGCTGAAACGCAGCGCCGCCGCCGCCGCGTACCTGTGACATCTGCTCGGCGGTGGGCGATCGACGGGGCCGGCTTCGTTCGGGGGGGTTTGTGTTTCCAGGCTGTCAGAAGGAATCGACGCTGACGCAGAGCAGACCCAGAGCGGTAGCTGCGCTCCAGCACTGTGGGCGATTTCGTACCAATTAGTGCAAATCATGCGGTGCTTAAGCCTATTGCCCGGCGAGTTTAGCAACAGCTTGACACCTCGTGAAAGTGACCCTTCTCTCAGGCGGCGAGCTTTTAAAAGCCGTCATTTAGGTCGGAAGTTTGCATTTCTGCTTCCGTCTGAGGTTGTGGACCTCATTTGTAGTCGGGGAAAGGGGGCGGGGGGGGGCAGGGGGGAGGTAGCTGGGCAGGGGACTAACTAACAGCCCCCCCTCTTTTTCTGCTGCCCCCTTCATCTTGGGGGCTTTAGCAGAACTGCTCTGGCATGAAGTACCCACAGCCATCTCCATGGTGACAAGTCACTTCAAATCCTCCAGCTTCACCCACAGCGACGGGGTTAACAAACAAAAAAAAAAAAAAAACACAGAGAAAATATAGCATTTCAGTCGTCTCCCCATTATCTCGTCTGGTGGAAAGCAAGCCTGATGTGGCAGCGAACACGAACGACGGCGGGAGAATCTGTGCTGAATGGCGGCTCTGCCGGCGGAAGGCTAATGGAGAGAGGCTTGGCAGCGGCGCGTCTCATGGAGGAGAGCGAGAGAGAGGCGGTCCCAGAGGTAGGGACGGGGGGCCGCTGTGATAGTTGTGAACTCTTCCAGCGTTTGTGCGTCAGCCAACAGCCTCCGGAAGGAGACATTCTCCACACCGTCTTCCAGACGGGGGAAGCGGGGCCCCTCAATTAAACGAGTTAATTTGAAACCATAAGCTTGTCCTTAATTAAGAAGAGCTTAGACATCTCTTGAAATTAAATATCTGAAGAAGAAGAAGAGGAAGAAGAAGAAGGAGGGGAAGAAGAAAAGAAAAAAAGAAGCCAGGAGGATGACACAGAATTCCCTTTTTCTTCAGATGTTGGGTCCCGGCTCTGCCTCCATTGGCGGAGACGGTCCGCACAGACAAACGCCGGGGAGGGACGGCGACCTCGGCGAAATCTCTGCCATTCGGAGGCAAGTTTCGCTTTCAAAGTGGATCCGCTGCGGACCCCCGCCACGTGTTCCCCCCCCGCCCCCCGCATCCGCCCGCCCCGGTGGAGCCGGGGAGAGGGAGGCTGAGCGAGGAGGAGAGGGAGATTGTGGCATTAAGTAAATAATTTGTATGATAATTCATTACAGCGCAGTCTTTTTCAACTTTAATTGGTCTAAATGAAGAGACATTTCACACCATTTAGATAAAAAAAAGAGAGAGGAGGCCAGCGTAATGAAAAGGGGCCTGCCTATCGGACTTCAGAGGTTTGCTCTAAATGAAAATGTAATTGCAGGCGGAATGGTACAAGAGGAGAGACCCCGCGCCGCAGATCCGGGGGTATCTTCAGACAGTCGAGCAAAAGCTAATGACTGAGCAATTTGGAACATTTACTCACCCCAAAGACTCTCATTAAGTCAATCACAGGCTTAGCCCGAGACCCACTCGCAGCGGCGGAGCCAGCGCCGCGTTTATGCCGACATCAATCAGGAGGGGCCGGTTTCTTCTCCTTTCAGAAGCCATGAAAAACGCCCAAGTAATTTATTCGGGATCTTTGAGAGGATAATGGCCAATTATTTGTTTATAACACTGGTTAAATTTTCATTAGGCAGATTAATGGAATATCATGTACTGTCAACACTGGACGGAGGGGTGGTGTGTCAGAGATAAACGGCCAAACAGATGATGTCGCTCTGTTAGTAAATTGGTTTTTTCGGCGGCCCCCTTTTCCTCCGTATGAAAATTTAAAAGTGGACACGGCATGGATGGAGGCAGGGTGGGGGGCGGGGGGGCGTGGGGTGTCTCCAGCAGACATGGATGCTGGGAAATGGATGAATGTCATCAGGCGGCAGGTTCTCTCTTCTTAAAACTGTATTTAATCCGTTTACAGGTCCGTTTATTTTAGGAATTCGGCTCAAAAAAGGGAACTTCTTGTGTCATGTCGACAAAAAAATGTAATGTTTGTCAAATATTTGTTTCATTTCATTATTATTCCTTACAGTACATAAAACCTGAAATTTTTTATTTTTTTTAATTTGGAATAGCGTCACTGAAGACAAGTCACCAAACGGTCGTTGCTGAGGAAGCTGGGTTTCCACCAAAGGGTATAAGTTTAATGGTGGAAAGTTTAGTAGAAGGATGAAAACGGTGCAGAAGCAACAGCGATAACTGCAGCCCTGATAGGGGTGTAAAGCAGGTTGTAAAAGGTTTGGGGGGACACACAACTAGAGCCAGAGCTCCAGGAGCCTCCACACACAGAGGATGGAGGTTCAAACACTGGACAAGAGACGTTAGGGGGCCTAACTCTTACTCAGGGGTCCAACGTATTCTTTTCAGATCCAAAAGTAAAATAAACTTTGTGTTTTTATTTGGAAATCCACATCTGGAGAAGGAGACGAGTATAAAATGAAGTGAAAAATCAGCTGCTGGTACCTGCCCAGACGGCCAAAGGTACCAGTCCTTGCTTTAAGTACCACGGTGTCACTGTGTTTGACGAGCCAGAACATTTTAGAGGAATCTATGGGAAGTTGTTGAGCCCCAGATGAGAGAAACTAAAGGCAACAATGCAGGCGAGCTGAAGGCAGCTGTTAAAGCATCCTGGGCTTCCTGAACGCTTTAGGAGATCTCAATGCCACATGGATGCTCTGACTCCTGCAGAAGGATCCTTAGGTACGAACGCTGTACAGTACATGCAAACTACTTTTAAAGAGGCCCAGGCTTTTGTTTTAAACATCAGGGTAACTTTTTGACTAAGTTTAGTGAGCCTGATGGTTCTGATTTAAGGAGTAGATTCCTGAGGCAATCGACCCAGTTCTTCTTGAATGTTCTGAGAATTAAATATAAATGTTGTGCTGACCGGGCCTTCTCAGTCGCAGCACCCACACTCTGGGATCTATGCTCCACCACTGATCGGAGCATTTTTAAATCCAAACTGAAGAAGTTTTCATTCAGGGAAGCTTTTAATATTCAGCAGCACTCTGGTGTTTTATTCCAGATTTCTAACTTTTGTTTAGTCTTTTATCTTTAATCTGTTTTAATTGTTGGACTGGCGATCTGTCCAGGGTGCACTCAGCCTGTTGCCCAATGACCGCTGGAGATAGTCTCCCCCCCCCCCCCCGCCCCCCCATGACCCTGCATAGATGAACAGGTGGATGGATTGATGTTTTATTTGTTTTAAAGGACTTTGTGGTAAATTGATTTGGCTTTCTGGTTGACTACATCAGTGAACGAACGAAATTAATGAAATTATATAATAGTCTAATCCTGTGAGCAGCTGACTCTTGGGATTTTAGAAGCTTTTAGATACTATAATCATCAAAATTAATGCAATTCAGTTTTATTTATATAGTGCCCATTCACAACACATGTCATCTCAAGGCTCTTTCCAAAGTCAGACTCCATCCGATCCTCCAGATTGGTCAGAAAGTTTCCTCTCTAAGGAAACCCAGCAGGTTGCATCAAGTCTCTCCAAGCAGCATTCACTCCTCCTGAAAGACCGTAGAGCCACAGTGGACAGTCGTCTGCGTTGTTGATGGCTTTGCAGCAATCCCTCATACTGAGCATGCATGAAGCGACAGTGGAGAGGAAAACTCCCCTTTAACAGGGAGGAGAACCTCCAGCAGAACCAGAACCAGGCTCAGTGTGAACGCTCATCTGCCTCCACCCACTGGGGCTTAGAGAAGACAGAGCAGAGACACAGAAAGCACAGAAGCACACATTGACCCAGGAGTACTTTCTATGTTAGAGAAGACAGAGCAGAGACACAGAAAGCACAGAAGCTCACATTGACCCAGGAGTACTTTCTACGTTAGATGGTGATAGAGGATGATCTGCCTCCCCTGATGATGTCACAGTTAACAGAACACCAGACCAGGTGTACCTTCTATGAAGAGAAAAATGACAGAGAACAAAAAGTTAAAAGATGAAATAACAACTAATAATGCAAACTGGAGAACAGTAGGAGAACTCAGCAGAGTGAAATAGACCCTGATGTCCTCCAGTAGCCTAAGCCTATAGCAGCATAACTATAGAGATAGCTCAGATGAGCCACTCTAACTATAAGCTTTGTCAAAAAGGAAAGTTTTAAGATTAGTCTTAAAAGTAGACAGGGTGTCTGCCTCACAGACCAAAACTGGGAGTTGGTTCCACAGGAGAGGAGCCTGATAGCTAAAGGATCTGCCTCCCATTCTACTTTTAGAGACTCTAGGAACCACCAGCAGACCTACAGTCTGAGAGCGAAGTGCTCTGTTAGGAACATACGGGGTAATCAGAGCTCTGATATATGATGGAGCTTGATTATTAAGGGCTTTATACGTTAGAAGGAGAATTTTAAATTCTATTCTTGATTTAACAGGAAGCCAATGAAGGGAAGCTAAAATTGGAGAAATATGATCCCTCTTGTTGATTTTCATCAGAACTCTTGCTGCAGCATTTTGGATCAGCTGAAGACTTTGAACTGCATTTTGTGGACTTCCTGATAGTAAAGAATTACAATAGTCCAGCCTTGAAGTAACAAATGCATGGACTAGTTTCTCAGCATCACTCAAGTTAACACAAATAAACACGTATAGTACATCACTCTGTGTTTAATGCATCATCCCGATGTCTGGGTTTGAGTTTTCGAGCTGAATTAATAAAATATATTAAGTTTTTGAAGAAGATTTCCTGAGATGCACCTGTAAGTCCTCTCTGAAGCTCAACTCCATGCAGCTTTGCATCGCCTCCCCCTCCCCCTCCGCTGCCTCTGCTATCAATCATACACATTCCATAACCAATCCTCCAGGAACATATTTCATACAGGAACCATTTGAAATGATAATTCTGGCGAATTTGTTAGAAGCCAACTTTCTCTCTTTTTTTTTTTTTTAATGAAGAGAAAGAGCCACTTTTACCAGCGACTCCGGGTGATAGCTTAATCTCACATTATGCAGGCGACACAAGATACCTGTAAGTGGCAGTTAAGAGTGAGAATGACAACTACAAGGCAGCCAGGCTGGTGATTTACTGACCCCCATGCGATGCTCGGGGTTGATATAAAGCAGCCTGAACCGGCGAGTCGTGCTTTTTTTTCACAGACCTCCACCTGAAAGTGGTCTGGGGATTGTCACTTTGAGGGGAGCGCATTACAGCTTCAAAAAAAAAAAAAAAAAAAAAGGTATCCTTTTCCCCCCCACGTATGGCGTTTTTCTGAGTGCAGAGATAAAAACCTGGCATATCAAATCTTAATATGCACGCTTAACCCACTAGTGTGCAAATGATGCGTCGTGGGTTCGTACTTCCAGATGTATGAAACCTGAATTTTAATGACTCTGCTGCAGTTTGTGAAAGCTCCTGGTGAATTTACCATTTTTCTGGATGGGCAGCATGGATCCCGTTCTGCCGTCGCTCTGTAACACGGCCTGCGCCCACATTACATCCAATCGTCGGTCATTTCTCCCCATAAACCTTTGTGTCCCGCATGTTAGCTAATTCAGGCTCCCCGGATAGCCATCTACCAACCTCGGGGGCGCCCAACGTGCCCACGAGCTCCGCTATCAAAACAATCACGGGCTGGAGGAGGTTATCGTTGCCCCGCGCTATCTGCCACGCGGCCACCGGCAGCCGGTGGGACACAAGGGCCATTTAATTAGGCCCACTGCTCCTCTCCGGCGCGAGAGACTCTCAGGCCCCCTTTGATTCCCCGCTGCTCTCCCAGCAGGAAGTGGTTGGTGATAATTGACACAGGATTTCCTTGTTAACCAGCGGCAGACTCTGTGGATTAAAGTGACAGAGATCTCCAGAAGAAAGTGGGGAGCAGATAAAAGGGGGGAGGGAGGAGGGACTGGCGGGGGCAGCAGCTATTTACCGCTCTTGACAAACCGGGGAGGAAATAGCAATATCAGAGTGGCGCGCGGTCCTGCCGCGAGATGTAGCTCTCACTTATCTTAGCCATTTCAGCTTGGCTGATCAAAGATTGGCTTCCCTTAAAAATAACCTGGGCCCAAGGTTGACTACATGCTTCATGCTATGTTTTCCCCTTTTTTTTTTTTTTTTTGGGAGGAGAGGGGGGGGGAATTATCACTCCCTTCCAATCCCCCCCATAACGCTGTTTGTGGAGGACTGGAGAGATAATCTCATTTCATTTGCACAATTATACACTATCACGGAATAAAAGCATATTTGCAAATGACATAATTTCCCCCCGCTTTGTACCAACTGGGTCACGAGCGCTGAAAGGAGCATTATCATGCAGACAGGAGAGCTACCCAGCGGGCCGTGGGGCAAAGACAGAGCTTTCAGAGGACTTAATCCACTTTATTTATTTCTCGATTTCCTTTTCTTCTTATCTGGCGGCCGCACGGCTTACCAACAGACGTTTTACAAATGCTCAGTGGAAGGTTTTAGCGGAGCTTCTTTGGAGATAAATGATGTAGCCCCCTTACTTCCTCCAACTTTATCTGCTGCGTCTGACCACCTCTGCTGGGAACGGCTGCCATAAATTAGGCCCGTCTCTGGCCCGTTCTCCCTTTCAGCGCGCGGACATATTTACTCGTGCACCTGACAGACACAACCGCTGCTTCAGTGCCGGGCGGGCCCGCGGTGACCCAAACGCCGTATAAATAGCGGGCTGGTCACCCGCTGATGTGCGTGCTGATAAGAGGATGAGGTGATGGCAAATTTCCAGCAGGCAGAACGTGGGTCAGGACCAGGTCCGTGGCATAAATCAGCGCAGGAATTCTCTCCGAACGTGCAGCTGTGGACACGCAGGAGTGAACGGAAAAGGAGGTTGTTGCTTTACCGTGACGTGAGGCGGACGATGAGGATGGCAGTGTTTTAAGGCATTTTACAATCTCACATATTATGTAATAATTCACGTTTTAGGCCTCCAGAAAAGAGCTGCAGTGTTTTAGACGAGTTAGGATCACATTAGAGGCAAAGATGAACAAATCCTAAAGTCGAGTTACCTTTAGGTGACCTGAGGTCTGTTTGAGATCCTCAGAGGTCCTCTAACGTCGTCTTTATGGTGTAATTAGTTTCAAGATTCAGCGGATCTCGTTGAGATTTGACGTGACAGACCGAATCAAAGTGCTGCGAAGCTTTGAAACGGAGGGGAAATGATGCGAGGCCCAAAGGTTTTTCCAGGTCGAGCTCTGAAAAGTGTGGCGTGCATTTTTATTCAGCTCCCTTTACTCTGAAAATCCTAAATAAAACCCAACCCAACCCACTAATCTCTATTACACACTGGAGTGGTGATTTTGCTGAAGTCACTGACAGCCATCTTGCTACTCCCTACTCTCACAGAATCCCATAGGATTTGGTTGCAACAACAAGCAGTTTTCTGGCTGAATGAAAACGTTTCACAGGTAATTTTACAGTCAGTGGATTTACTAACACTTTCAACTACTAGGAAATTAGGTGCTGAAATATTTTACATGTTATTCATATTAAATACATATATATATTTAATGTCCTATATATATATATATAAAGAATTTGGTTTTTTTTCTGTTTAAAGTAGAGACTTTCTTTGGATGCTCGAAGATCCGATAGCGTCGCCAAGGTTTGCAGCACCTGCTCCACGTCTTACCAGCCAAGCAGCCGTTTGATTTACCGTATTTTTTGGAATATAAGGCGCACTAGATATTCTTCCCAAGTGTGCTATATCACTCCTTCACGTCCACAGCTCTCTATCCGTCTCTGTGGGGAGGACAGAGTAGCTGGACTACACTGCCCTGTTTCTAACATAAGGACAAAATAAACTTAACTTTTATATTGAATTAACTTACTAGGTTTATTGTTGTTAGCGCGTACTCCAGGCTGCTTAAAGTCTCCCACATACTCAGCATACTGTCAGGTTGGTGGAGTCCGCTCTGACTCTCTGTAGATGTTTCATAGTCCAGCATACTGTTGTCTACAGTTCCTACAATTCCCAGACTTCCTGCCAGTGGGACGAAGCGGCAGAACGGATATGAAAATGTGTGATTATCTAGCTGAGCACCTAGAGCCGTTTCTTTTCCAGCAGGTTCCCACCTGTCAGTGAGAACAGAGGGACTGTGATGCTGTGTCCTGCAGACCGGTTGTTTGGAGCAACTCAGTGAATCAAGCTCAGTGTCGGATATAAAACAGTTTGATGTAAAGACCCCTTGCCTCTGAGAAGTTTATATTCTGACACGTACCTGAATGTGCAGAACTCCACGAAGTGAACTACAGTATGTGGCTGCCTTACATGAATGCACTTCTAGTTTAGACATTACAGTCAGGCAGTTTTGTAGACAGCTCAGGGGTCCTATCAGGTAGTGACACAGTGTACCGTAATGCTCCTAATATCCATTGAGCAGAGCAGCTTCATTGCTAATCAAAGTCATACTTATATATTTTAACAGATTTTTGAGCGCATTGTACCTCATAAAATCCGTCATTAATCACATACGTACAAGGCGCACCGGATTATAAACTGCATCATCAATTTTTGAGAAAAATTAAGGATTATTATTCCACTTTATAGTCCAGAAAGTACAGTATGAACAGAGATGACCGGGGGATTCTCTGCCGGCCTCATAGGTATGCATGGTATGAAGTTGTTGTACCTGATGGGTGGTGGCCGTCTCCAATTCTTCCAAAGCTATCACTGTAGGTGTCAGCACCACAAGTATGGCCAGCTGGGTCTACGGGCCTTTTGAGGGAGACGGTCGGCCATAAAAGCCCATGGCTTTACTCTGAGGTGTGCAGGTGTCTATCCTGTGAGCCGGTGGCTGTAAATAATGGAGCTCAGGGATGAGCTGGTGTTTCTCTGCTACAGAAAAGGAGTCAACTGAGGTGGTTTGAGCATTTGATCAGGATGTCCATCAGGGGACTTTTTAAAGGCATGGACCACTGGGAAGAGACAGGACTAACTTAGGACCCATTGAGGGACCAATGGACATGTTGAGTGCTGCTGGACCTGTTTACCTCAGAAACCAGATTTAGACAAGCAGAAGACAGTGGACGGACATAGATTAATTATATTTTGCTGTGCTACAGCCGATGTTCCTATAAAAGGATTTTTTTCTACTTTGATGTGTAAAACTGAGCAGCAAAGTCCAACCTCTGCTTTGGTTCTGTTCTCTTCACATTAAACCATCTTTTTTAGTTTACCCGGGCGATGATTAGCTCTGCCTAAGAGGAGCAAACTGTGGCCCTTAGTTATACAAACTTTGAAGTGTTTAGATGCATTATTACCCAAACATGCTTCCCAGAAACTTCGCATCACTGTCCACACCTCCTTATCTGTGCTCCCTCCCAGGTACTGTATCTTAACCGGGCTGTAAGACTTCAATATGTGAGCATTAACACGCTTCAGGGTGCTTGATTTTTCCTCAGGAATTACTGTGTGGCAACCAGGAGGAGAAGCTGGAGATTTGTTCCCTTCAGTCTAAAATAAATAGGATAGACTGGGGGGGGAAGCAATCACATAACCCACAACATGTTCTGCTATCGAGAAAATACAGCAGTTTAGATTAAGATTTTGTTCCTGAAAAGAAAAATGGTTGCTGTTTAATTTAATCTGTAAGAAGATAAATTCTCCGCCGTACCAAAATGATTTTGGAACGATAAGAAAACGTTCAAATGAAGAAAGTAGAGAACGTGTCTCTGGATATTTTTTAGAAAGCGTCTTTGAATTTAGTTTCTATCCGGTCATAAATGACAAGTGATACAGAAAACTGACGGAGAGCAGAAGAGCAGGAGAGCAGCGCTTAGCCAGGATTCATCGTCTGTCCGTCTGTTCATCCATCCATAGATTCATCCATCAATCCGTCAGTCTGTCTGTCTATCCATCATCCATCATCCTTCCTCCATCCATCAGTCTCTGTCCTTCCATCCATCCGTCCATTCACCCATCTGTCAGTCTGTCTGTCCGTCCATCCATTTATTCATCCGTCTGTCGGTCAGTCCATCAATCCATCCATGAGTCAATCCATCTGTCTATCCATCCATCCATCCATCCATCCATCCGTCCGTTCGTCTCCCCTTCTGTCCATCCATCCATCCGTCAGTCCGTCTGTCCGTACATCCATCCATCCATTCATCCATCCATCCATTCATCCATCCATCCATCCATCCATGAGTCAATCCATCCGTCAGTCCGTCCGTCCGTCCATCCATCCATCTGTCCGTCCGGCTCCCCTTCCGTCCATCCATCCATCCATCCATCCATCTACCATCCGTTCATCCATCCATTCATCCGTCCATCCGTACCTCCATCTATCCGTACCTCCATCCATCCGTACCTCCATCCATCAGTCAGTCTGTCCATCCACCCACCCATCCATCCATCCATTCATCCATCATCCTTCCTCCATCCATCAGTCTCTGTCTGTCAGTCATCCATCCGTCCATCCATCCAGTCATCCATCTGTCAGTCTGTCTGTCCATCAATCCATCAGTCAATCCATCCATCATTCCATCCATCCGTCCATCCATCCATCCGTCCGTCTGTCGGTCAGTCCATCAATCCATCCATCCATCCATCCATCCAGCCATCCATTCATCCATTCATGAGTCAATCCATCCGTCCATCCATCCATCCATGAGTCAATCCATCCGTCCATCCATCCATCCATCCATGAGTCAATCCATCCGTCCGTCCATCCATCCATCCATCCATCCATCCATCCATCCGTTCATCCATCAGTCAATCCATCTATCAGTCAGTCTGTCCATCTACCCATCCATCCATTATCCTTCATCCATCCATCTGTCCATCTGTCCGTCTGTCCATCCATCCATCCGTCCATCCATCCATTAGTCTGTCCATCCATCCATTCGTCCGTCCATACGTTCATCCATCCATTTCTTTATGAGTCTGATTGGTTATACTATATTTACAACTTATCACCATTATTATTATTTATTCAGTTATCTACAGGGTTTTTATTTGGTGGTAAGGATATATTGTTTTACATTTCTTTGTCTTTATTTGTAATTTAAGCATGTAAACCGGGTGGCATGTTATTTAGTGAATCAAAGACGGCAGTAAAAACAATGTTTTTTTCTTTTTTATGTAAATGGCACCATCTAAAATCTTGACTAGAGTCCTGGATTGGGTTGGACCGCCTCTGACCTCACCTGTCTGAACTATAGCTTCCTTTGTGACGCTGTTTAAGAAACAAAGAGGTCAACTCTTCTCATCTTTGTGCAAGCAGACATAACTAAATCTAACTGCATTATTAGTTTGAACAATTTGGTCTCCTTTGTTGCTGTGGAAAATGTTTTATAGAGATACCTGGGAGACAAAGTGAGATTTTATGATCAGCTCCTTGCCGTCACTCTAACCTTCAGATCCCTCCACAGATTCGAGGCACCGCTCTAACTGCGACGCTCTAAAACATTCGTATTACTTATGCGCCAAAAAAAAACATGTTGGTAAAAATTAAATATCACTTTAGACATGAATCTGCCAGGGGCAGGGATAATATTCAGCTCAACTGTGAGTTTTCAAGTTCAAGTTGGAAAAAAGTGACCTAAACCCAAATGTGAGTGTCTGAAAGAATAGCGTGAAGCTAAAGATACCGTGCACAACGAGACGTGGAGCTCCAGAGGAGGACAGACATTTTATGAATTCACCGCTAACCTTAACTCCATCACACCTCTGTGGATCTGCCTTGGGTTTCAGTGGTTCATGGGAGAATCACACATAATGTAAAAATGTTTAAACAATGTCATGGACATTTGATCTGAAAGTGGCATATATTTGGACAGAAAGTGAGTTTATTCATCTTGTCTTTAAGCATTTATTAGAAGTCTGAATGCAGACCGTTTCAGCTGAGGCTGATAAACATAAAGAACATAGAAGTTTTGCTCCAACAAGGATTTCCCAATTAAAAACATTCTTTACTGGATGAGCTACACAGTTAAACAAGCAAATTAAATATAAAGGTCCAAGAGGGAATTATTATTTTTATTACATTTATGAAAGAAAGCTGAACTTTCTCTCCGGTGAAATCGTGGAAGCGGCTTGTTGGTGCACAGCCTGTCCAGCTTGAATGTTTCATGGTACTTTAAATTGGAATGAATCTTTCTATTAACTAGTACAGATTTATAAATACGTCATCATGTTTTTTCTTCATTTTTTAGCTCTTAAAGTAATAAAAATCCAGAAATCTTTTCCACACATTGTGTTATCTCACGTAATACCGACTCAAAAAAGGATGAATTTAATTCATATCAAATCAAATGAAGCTGTCTCTGAGTTTCATTTATGCTTTCTGCTGTTTTACATAAATTAGAGACTTTTTCTCTGACCGTAGAAATTTTTAGGTTGAAGTCTAAGCTTAGACCACTTTTAGACCAGGAGGTTTAACTTGGTCGACACCCAGACAACATATAGAGATCTAAATCAGGACTACTTATAGCTATCTGAGTGTCTCCCTTTGGCACTTTTGACACTAACCAGCTAATTCAGATGACCAAATATTTCTCTGGAAATGTTAAAAAATGTGTCATAAAGTTATTCTGAGATATCATGTATATTACCCCCCCCCCCACCCCCACCCCACCCCCCATGAAATCATGTCGTTATCATGTCATGATAACGACATGATTTCATGATGAGAGGATTTCAATATGATGATTAGTTTTGCTCTCACAGGGTTGAACTATAATCCCAAAATGGTCAGCTGATAATTAAAGGGATGGATTTTCATAAGTGAGATTTTGTGGTGTAATTATTAGTAACAACTATCTTACCTGTAGTAAAAAGATGCTGTATAGCCATGAGTTTGCACAAAAGCAATTAAAATCCTCTGAGAAGGGAAAGGCTAGTAGCAAGTCCAGTTTAAATGCAGGATTAAATGCTGATACCTGTGAGATACGAGCCAATCTTATACAATTTTAGAGTGTTAAGTTTGTAGCTATTTACTGAGCTGAACATCGCCTGTGTTACGACACTATAGCTACGTTAGCACAGACTGCAGCTGAATCAATCTACCTGTGCGCTCCACTGATCCACCAAATCAGCTGAATGCATTTCCACTGACATGAGACTGAGACCTTGAACGTATGTTATTTGATGCAGTTTTACAAATAATAGTTTCAACAAATGTAACGGTACTCAAGGAACATAGACATTGGTCCACAGAGAGACAAACTTAGCAATGGTTTCTTTTGAAACTAAATTTTATATTTGCTAATGATGTGTTTCTTCCTACAACAACAGCTGTTATGTTGGTGGTCAACATAAGCAGAGCTGAAGTGTTTCTCAATAAAGGCCTGGTGCGTCTTACTAGCATCTAAGGCAGGGGTCTTAACCTCCATCCTCAGAGGCTTTTGTCCTGCAACCCTTAGAAGTGTCCTTGGTCAAATGCACCTTAACCAGTCGTCTAAACCCTCCTCAGCGTGCTACTCTCCAGGACCCTGCTAATACCCTAATTATTTGATTCGTGTTGAACAGGAGACATTTAAAAGCTGCAGGACATCCGTTCTCAAGTCCTTAAGTTGGACACACTCACCCTGTAATAAAGCTGGAGACTATATCAAAGCAACACATAGACTTCAAAGACTGGATGTTGAATATTGTGCTTTCTTTCTTCACATTTGGACCAATATAACAGGTGTTTTTCAAAATGCTGACATGAGTTTAGGAAACAGTGTGATGGTAGTTTAAAGAAGATCGGATTTCCTTTTTCCTTTTGGTTTGTTGATGTGTCTCAGGTCAGCTCCATTCATGTGAATTAGTCTCCCTTCCTCAGTCTCCCTGCACTCCTTCTGCACCGGCTGCTTCACATCTTCTGATTAACTCGCCTGCATCCAATGGCAACCATCCACACGTCCCTCTGTATATTTTCTCCTTGGTTCTCACTGTTCCAAGCTGGATCCTTTTGTCAGAAATGAACTGAATAAGGCAAGACCTGAAAATTATAATAAACGGCACGGAGATGCCGCTAACATAAACCCAAAAGAAAACAACAACAGATCTTGGGACAGTGGGTACCAAAAGACTGCTGGTAAAGTCCAGAAACCAAAAACTCCTCTGTAACAATTTCAAAGCAATGGTGTTTTGGCTTTAGTTGCACAACTTTACATTATTATCTTTTTTCTCAGCATGTTTACTATAGGGCTGCACAGTGGTAACCTTAAAAGCCTTGGTTTGAATCTAGACTGGGGGTCTTTCTGCATGGAGTCTGCATATTCTCCCTGTGCATGCTTGGGCTCTCTCCAGGTACTCCGACTTCCTTCTCCATTCCTTAAGGCTACATAGCTACAACTTTTTAATCAAAGCAATTGATTTTTCAAAAATAATACATACACAGAATGTCCAGATTGGTGCAGAATAAATAAAGAAACAAATAACATTAATTTAACTGAAAAAATATAGTATATAAATAATTGTTTTTTATGTCTAGACAGGGTAAAATATATAAATATTTTCTTCTGGTTATGATGCTAAAGTTGACATGAAAGGACTGAAAGGACTTCAAGCTACTTTTCCAATAGGAATAGTAGCTTGTAGTCATGTGAGACGGAGCTCAGGCGTTGCCAGATCATAGTAGCTCCACGATAGCGCTTAGAAATGACTTCTTCTCTGTGTCACATTTCTCAGATTCAAGTGGACCAAAACGGAAGCAAAACGAGTGTGAACATCACAGCGTTTTGGGTGCCGACTTCAGGAAGCAAAGGGCCTCAGAAGACACGCAGAAGTTGCCGCTTTCCTACTGGACAGGTAAGTTAAATGTTTGCTAATGCTAACCAAAGGACCTGGCAACGCGCTTCCAAACAGTACAACTGAAGGTTGGAACGAGAGTAGGCGAGCACCAGGGAGCCACCCACTGGCCTGGAGGAGTTAAAGTTGTATCTATCTCCTTTAAACAAGCATAAGATCTCGCACAAATGATCTTAAGAGTCAGTGAGTGCGTAAGTGTCGTTATTTGCCATTTGTCGTCCTGTCAATCCTTAAATGGCTTAGCTCCTAAATACATCACAGACTTGTTATCAGTGTATCAACCATCCAGACCACTCAGGTCTTCTGGCTCCAGCCTACTCTGCATACCTAGAACCAGAACCAAACATGGAGAAGCAGCATTTAGTTCCTATGCTCCAATTATCTGGAACAAACTTCCAGAAAACTGTAAAAGTGCGGAAAGCCTGAGTTCTTTTAAATCAAGATTAAAAACACATTTGTTTAAAATTGCCTTCAACTGTCCTAGTTAACTGAATCACCACTTTTTTGTTCTATTTTCTATCTATATTTTATTCCTACTTGCTTTTATTCTGTTTTATTTTGCTATATTTTAATCATGTAAAGCACTTTGCATTGTCTTTGTACTGAATTGTGCTATATAAATAAATTTGCCTTGCCTTGCCTGCCTTGTCATGGACTGGTGCTCCAGCTCAACGACCGCTACCATACCCTCTTTATTTATAAAGCACTTAAAAACAGCCAACAGCCAAAACAAAGTGCTGTACGTAGCTACAAGCTAAAACATGTCCATTAAAAAAACTAAAATAAATAGGTAATGCATGAAAACAGTTAAAAGAAACAATAAAGCCAATTTAAAATGAAAACTAAGTCTTGCTAGTGGTAAAAGCTAAATAATAATAGTTGTTTTTTAGGCCACTAGAGATAGGAACCAGCCCCAAAGCTACTGCCCATGGATAAGCAGGTGTAGGCAATGGATGTTTAAAATAGATTATAAAGGCGTTGATTACTGAGAAACAATCTGGGATACCTTTCTGAAGAGAACAGGCTGAATGTTTGGCTGAATTGGCTGATTTGGAGAGGCTTCGACTCATTAAATACTGGTGAGTGTTGCTTACTTGGAGCTTTGCTTCCAACATCAGGGAGATGCAAAGAAAATCGCTGGTATAACACATTTAATTTTTAATTCATGAAACATAAAACATGCATTTATTAACTTCATATGTCTCAAAAAGACATTTGACGCTGTGCCACCTTAGAGAGTTCCTCCACCTTTTTGTCCCGTTAATTGAGATGATCAAACTAACTGTAAAATCAGACAGGGA
Source organism: Fundulus heteroclitus (assembly GCF_011125445.2). Lineage (NCBI taxonomy): Eukaryota > Metazoa > Chordata > Actinopteri > Cyprinodontiformes > Fundulidae > Fundulus > Fundulus heteroclitus. The sequence goes on along the minus strand of NC_046382.1, from coordinate 7,608,517 downwards.
TAACCAAAGTAAACATAACACTCTATAAATCAGGAATTTATTGATTAAGGGAGACAAAGCTCTGCAATCCCATCTGCAGCAACTGCACTGCAAAAAGGGAGTAAGTAAAATGTTCGTGTAATGAGTGTATTTTTCCTTGATTTGAGCAGCTAAATAAGACTATTTGCCAATGGAATTAGTATTTTTACCCCAACAATAAGATTATTAGATATCCTGCACTCAAAATAAGATGATGGAAATGAATTATTCCTATTTTAAGTGGCAAAAATCATATTTCATTGGCAGATAATCTTATTTACCAACTCAAATAAAAGAAAAATACACTAATTTCAAGAAGATTTTACTCACTTTTACTTCCCTTTTTGCAGTGTGAAATGCCCCTACACTGCAAAAAGGAAAGGAACTAAAAGCAAGTAAAATTTTCTTAAAATATGTATATTTTACCTTGATTTCAGCAGTTAAATAACACTATTTGCCAATGGAATGAGAATTTCTACCCCTAAAATAAGATAATTAGACATCCTGCACTTAAAATGAGAACAATTCATCTCCATTATCTTATTTCAAGTGCAAAAATCTTATTCCATTGGCATATAGTCTGATTTACCAGCTCAAATCAATGAAAAATTTCAAGAGGATTTTACCTACTTTTAGTTTCCTTTTTGCAGTGTAAGCTTATTAGGTGGTTGTGTCGTCGTTACCATCAAGAGACAATTAGCAGTCACTCAAATGATTTTTACAATATTATTTTTAATCCTGTCCCACCACAAGAAACGTTCTGAGAAACTAAAGCTCACATTTGGCGATTTTTAACTTTAGTTTCTGAGCGCTTGGAGAAATCTCCTCCTGACGGAGAGGAAGTGAGCTGAAGGGAGGAGAAAGCCGTGACCTCTCCCGGCCGCACCACCTTGGCCAAAGGATTAAGAAAACACCGGCCACTGACAAACCTCCAGGAAATCAGAACCACATGCTTGAAGGGAGGTGCACAGAGGTGCTTATTTGTTTTTTGCTAAATTAATGGGGGCTAATTGATAATGTCATTACATCACGAGAGGGGCACAGAGAAGAGCTTGGGGGGGGGGGGGATCAAGGAATGCTGCCCATCAATCCTCCATGGATAGCACAGATGCTGGCGGGCCGGGTCTTCCCTGGAGAGAGGAATCTGCTCAGCTAACCAGGACCAGACCACTGGCCCATCTTCCACATCTAAAACAATGCAGTTCTTTTGCTTTTCTGCATCGCTGAAGGATAATAAAGCACATGGAAATCTGTCATCGCTGATTAATTTTGTCATTCATTCTGCAGTTTTACATCTTGTTAAACTTTATGAAGTTGGACGTGAAAATAGACACTTATCCAGCTGAAACCAGATGTTTACACGCACCGAATGAAAGACGCGACTTTGTCTCTCAAAGGCTGCGATTTATTTACACTATAGATTATCAGTTAGACTACTAATGCTTACAATAAATGAATTACTCATGCATATCATTAATATTTAGTGGTTATTGCTTTTAAAACAGCATCATTTGGGTCAAACACCCACAGGTTCCTCACAATAGTTTGCTTGAATTTTCTCCCGTTCCTCCTGACAGAACCAATTTATTTTGAAAGACCCGTTCGTGTCCAATCGTTAACTTCCTGACTGACGGTTATTGATGTCCGGTCAATATTTCTACTTAGTTTCTTCCTCAATGCACCAACCTCACCTATAGCATAAAAGTCCCACAACATGATGCTTCCACCACCACCACAGATACTTCATCTGTCCATGAAGTACTAATTAGTTCAACTTCGTAGTCCAACTGTTTTTAATGTTTGCTTTTAGTTTCTATCTTCCCATGTTTTAGTTTGTTTCTACATTTTATTCCAGCTTGCTTTTATTCTGTTTTATTTTGCTATATTTTAATCATGTAAAGCACTTTGCATTGTCTTTGTACTGAAATGTGCTATACAAATAAATTTCCCTCGCCTTGCCTTGCCTTGCCTAGCCTTGCCTAGCCTTGCCTTGCCTTGCCTTGCCTTGCCTTGCAGCTTGCATGATGTTTTCAGGCCTGCAATCCTCCTTTTTCCCAGTAAAATATAACACGGGTCATTATGGGTAAACATGGACTGCTCTTTTTCACTGAAGCTTTGTAAACTAACCTGTCAGACGCATCAAAAGCCATGAATACACAATCTGGGCTTTCAATAGTTTTTTAAAGACATAGTAAAGTTAGTCTTTGTAAACTTTTAAAACTGAAATAAATGGTTAAAATTCTCTGAACAAAATCTCTCTTTTCGTTCATCTGACATTAAGCAAATAGGAATAATAATAATAATGGAAATTGTAACTGACCTAAAGAGCAGGAAAGGTTTGGTCTGATTAATGTCAGACAGCAAGAGAAAAAAAAACTAATGTGACATTTATATGGTGAATATAAATATCTGCTTTCAACTGTTAATCAAAGGGCATAAAACCGTCACATGAAGCAGATAGAAACAAGGCGGTGCACACCTACGACTCTCACCGACGCATCGTGACTTCTGGAGCCAACGCCAGGCGTTATTAAAACTATATTAAAACTTTCCCCCGTTTTCAGGGCAAAAAGAACCCCCGATTCTTAGCGATGCTGTGAGACACCGACTTGGACGACGGTTAGAAATGAACTGATTCGCTCCACATGGGCAGTAATTCAGCAGCGGACCAGACAAAAGGTCAGTATCTGCTTACAATCTTCACCACTTTGAGCGTTTCAGATCTCCAGTGCAGCTGTGGGAGAGAGGATGGTGGCTCATGTGCTGCGTTGGTGATTTAGGAGACAGCGAGGGGCTTTAAAGGAGGAAAACAAGTTCATTACACTTCCATACTTGCTTATCACTCCCCAAAGACCTGTCAGCAGAGGCAGCGGAGAAATTAGCTCTCCTCGTAGCCCCCCCCCCCCCCCCCCCCCCCCCCCCCCACCCCCTGCACGCCCGCCCCAAGAAAGAAAAAAGAGAGAAGTTATTAGGAAAGCCCCCAGGGTGGACATGTCATTTGCAATTCTTACCCCAAGACCCCCTTGACCTCAAACTCTCCGGGGTCACTACTTCCTTTCAAACAGTTTGCGTTGCCCTATTGCTCACCGACGCCAAGTTTTACGCTCGTCCTCTGAAACGGCATAAGCCGGTTTTTCTGGTGCGCGTATCTGTGTAGGTTGCAGGGGTGGCGTGATGGCGAACGATTACAAATGTCTCCGTTCTACTTTAATTGGATCAGGCTGACTCAGAGCTTACGGAACAAGATCTCGGTTGTTTGGAAGCAGATGGATTAACAATTAAATTTGTTTGCTAATTCCGTGGCGTACACCTTGAACAGTAAAATAAGACGCATTAACTTGAATAAATTACCGTCTACCCACGGGGGGAATATAATTAGGGGAATTCCTGCTCGCAGCCTCCCCAAAACACTTTTGTCTTGACTTTTCATCTCGAATCATTTAAGAGTGAGACTCGTCTTGTTCTGTACGCCGTGTAAGTCGTAGCCGCTGTTATAGCGTGGCACTAATAGATTTTACCGTCTTCGGTCTGGGGGCGTAACCTCTTGTAGAGCGGGATCAGCTTCCTGTGAAACAACACAAAGGTGACTCAAATAGGTTTCACCTCCCCAAGTGCTGGAGATAAATGCTGTTTACTTTGACTCTTCTTTTTTTTTTCCTGTTTTTATCTAATAGACCGACACAAAGCAAGACCAATTTCTGCAAATAAGGATTTTACTCCAGCCTCCCAGAGTCAGGCCTCGGTAGAAGCACCTTTCGCTGGAGCTGCATGTCCTCAAGGGGACGTCTCCTACAGCTTTGCACATCTGGAGACTAATTTATTTCCTCCTTCTTTGCAAAATAGCTCACAGTCAGCAAGAGCATCAATGTAAGCCGTAAATCCTTAAATGGATGTCGCTCTGGACTTTGACTAGGCCCTTCCACCACATTAATGAACGTGCATGAGTCTGAACCCTTGGCTTGTAGATCTGGCTGGATGTTTAGGGATGCTGGATGGTGAACTGCCAGCCTCAGGTTTTGGTGTGGAGGGTTAGTTCTTCCTCACCTCGTGTTTTGCCACCATTCATTGCAAAGGGAATGCTTAATAGTTGTCCTGTTGATAGATTCCTCTGGTGAACTTCTTGACTGGATGCTGAAGTTCGTGAATATGAGATGTCAGGATCGTTTGGGGGAAAAGCAAAGCTGGGCAACCTTCATGGGATCTAAGCTGTGCTGTGAAAAATCTTGACCGACCGTGTGCCAAGAATGCGGGCACAGCTTTTGCTTTGGGTTTGCTAGAACCCGACAGAGCCAGGCAGGAACCCCAGACTGCCGCGGCATTTCCACAAAAATACCTCAAGATCTTAAACCGGACAACTAAACTCACCACAGGATTCCTTCATCAACGCGGTGGGGCTGAAGAGCTGGACTCGGTCATTAGGAGACGACGTTTTTGTCATTGTAGAGACGCTTTGCCCACGATAACCTTCAGCATCTTGGGGAAAACCTGGTTCCCTGCTGCTGGGGAGACTTTTAGCTTTCAGAGTGTCTGCACCATCAACACCAAGTCAAATTCCTTGTAAGTACAAACCTACTTGGCTATAGTCGTGTTTCTGATTCTGACCTCTGCCATGGTTATGAGGTTGGTGTAGGGCTGGGCGATATGGAAACAAAGCGTATCGATAAAATAGAAATCATATTGATCGGCATCAATAATCATCAATAAATTCAGAGCATATATTTTAAGTGCCGCCCTGGTCATTTTATTTTTAGATACAGACACAAACACTGAATTCAAACTCGAACCATTATTCAACCAACTTTTTACCAAAACAGCAAGTTTTAAAAAAAAAGAACGCGTGAGAAAAGAACGGCTTAGTTCCTGGATCTGCGTTGTGATTGGTTGGGAGGATTAATGACTGTAATATTAACCTACATGATTGGCTAGAAAGCAAAAGGAAGGAAAACTGTTATTCTGTTGAACTTTTTATTGACCCATTTTTTCTATCATTGACATACGTCTATAGATCAATAAATATCGTTATTGAATTATCGACCAGCCCTGGATTGGCGTTTCCTGGTCCTCAGACTTGGTTTCCCCTGCAGAGTCTCCAAGAACTCCTTCCAACGTCTAATAACATCCCAGATGTGGGTTTGGGGCTCCCCAAATACAACCTGGGTTGGCCCCAGTTTCCCCTTTCTTTGTTGTCCGACACTTCTGAAGTTTTATAAACGTTTCTGTGTCACTGTGATAAAACATACATTTATTTTGGGGTTTTTACACAGTTTTACGAGAAGTATCAGGAAAATGTTGATGAAAATCAATGAATTCACTGCAAAAACAGAACTAGAAATAAGTAAAATGTTCTTAAAATTAGTGTATTTGTTCTTGATTTGAGCAGGTAAATAACACTATTTGCCAATGGAATGAGATTTTTGCACTTAAAATAGGAACAATTCATCTCCATCATCTTATTTCAAGTGCAGGATGTGTAATTATCTTATTTTAGGGGTCAAAATACTCATTCCATTGGCAGATAATCTTATTTACCTACTCAAATCAAGGATAAATACACTATCTTTAAGAACATTTTACTTATTTTTAGATCCATTTTTGCAGTGTTCATAAAGTTGCATGTCTTGCACACAACAGAAACAAGACATAATAAATGAACAGGGCATCAGACCATAGTAGCAGAACTGATCAACCCCATGACTTTATTTATCGTCTAAAGTGATACACTAAGCGGTCAGAACGGCATTTGTTCTGCGGTAGCTGTGACTTTGCCCAGCTGATTATTGGTCGCGTTAAAAGAGGAGCCAAACTGAGTGGGACCAGCGCCGCTGCCAGGGGTTTCTGCCTCGACATGGTCCTGAGTCCTCAGGCTGGAAGAAATGAGCGGCTGGAGCTACTTTCCCTGTTTTCCAGAAAGTACCGCTCACATTAACATCACCTGGCAACTCATTAAAGCGCTGCAGCGGCTCCCATCGCTGCCTCGGCCTGTAACTCACTGGCTGAACAAAGATAACCCCCCCAGCTCAATAAGGCCAAACCTGCAGCGAGGATATTAGGCTGACAGCAGAAGATAATTTGTCAAAACCTTATTTTAAAGCTCTATGAATGTCATCCTGTGTTGTGGCTCTTAATTGAAATGTAGTTTGCCAAGCGGGGAAATATATGAGCGCACATGGAGGGTGTTGGCAGGATGGTTTATGGAGACGGTAACCACACCTGGTTAGCGTTAGCATCCTCCTTGCTCTGTACTTTGCATACCTCGAGTCACTTTTACCTTAATTCATCCTGCAGATTTATGCAACCTCTTAGATTTATCAGCCAATCAGAGATTGGCTGATAAATCTAAAAGATAAAAAGTTACATAGGTGTAAGTCATCGTAGAGATAACCGTTAGCTTTACAGTAATATGTTTTTTTTTAAAGATTTATATTAGTTTACACTCCCCGCTCCTCGGTTATGAACCTTGCCCCCCCCCCCCTTCCTGAACCCACTTGTACATTTTAGGCCTTGATAATAAACCAACATCTGCAGAACTTACAAGTGCTTTAGCCGAGTTAATTGAGTAAATTGAAGCAAGCTGCGGAGCGGTGCTGATCTATGATCCCCCGTTGAGGGCCCAGAAGGGAGACAACAGATTTACTGCGAGGACAGTGGGCGGCCTTTTGTTCGGGCCCTGGTTCATGGGAAGTTTGAGGTCAGACGGGATTAAAATATTTTAGAGAACAAATGGAGCAATTTGAGTGCAATATTAGGAGCTCTCCGCCAGCTCCTACCAGGAATCCAGGTGTGATCTATTTAATTTTAAGCCCCATGTCCTTTTTCACCTTTCCCTTTTACCTATTTCTTGTTATGCGGGATTTATTTTTCAAATGAAGATTAGCTCGTTTAAGCAGTCTTTTAGTCCTGGTTGACGGAGACCGAAGTTAGTCGGAGGAGAAAGAAAAGTACATCCTCTGTCCGCTCTTCTGCTTCTCTGGTATTTGTGAGCTTCTACAATTATTTATGTCTGAGCTTAACGGTACAAAAACAAACATATCAGACTGAACAATGTTGTTATTAATTAAAAAAAAGATGAAAAGGCAAAATGGAGCTTTCTATAAAATTAAACACATCTCAATAAAACTTCAGATACCTGCAAAAATGCAGAAATTAAAGCCCTAAGACGCTTGTTTAAGCTTCCAAAGGTTTAAATCAACTGCTGATGTGATTAAATTTGCTTACGACTTCCAATTATCCCACACAGGAGTTGACTAGATATATTAACCGACCTTAATGTAAAATATTGAAACAAATTAAGTAAAAGCTGCAGGTAACCAGAGACAGAATGCATAAAAGCTGGCGAGAAGAACTGGGCGGTGTGTCTTCAGTGACCTGCTTAAAAAAAATAAGAGGCTGTGCAGGAAACATAGCAAGAAGGTGATCCTGGCACATATGACCAAAGTAGCAGTTTTATTTTAGATGCAAAACAATGTATGCTGAGAAGCAGTAATATTGCATTTCACTCTTAAAAGTATCATCTTTATGCTGAAACATGGTGGTGGCAGCGTGATCCTGTGGGGAAACTCTTCTCCTTCAGGCACAGGGAAGTGTGTCAGACCAGGCAGGAAGATAGACGGAGGTAAAATCAGGACAATCTGTTTCCTGCTGCTGGGTTGGAGCTTCGCCTTCCAGCAGGACAACAACCCTAAAGATGCATCCCTACTATGGGACGGCTCATATTAAAGCGCATTCTTGGGTTAGAATGGCGGAGTCAAAGTCCAGACGCAGATAAAAATGCATGCCACGCTTTTCAGATTTCTATGTATAAATGTTTCCTTTTCCTACAGCTTTGCTATTATCCTCTACTGTGTTTTGTTTTACGCCATAAAACCCAAATGAAATAGACTGAAGTTTGTGATTTCAATGTAAAAGACATATGGAAACAGTTCACTAGGTTAAGGCACTGTGCAAAACATCAAGAGCATAAAGGAAATGCAACAAAATAATAGGCTAATTTTCCTCATTTATTCCCACCTTTTCTCTCATGCAGGTTCATCCGTTACAAAAACGATGCACAGAGATGCTCAACGCTCAAATAGGCCTAATGTTTTTTTGTTGTTTAGGTAGGAGGGAAGGAGAAAGTTCAGGAAGTGTGCACAGCACTAAGAATCGGGTCGCTCAGGAGGTCCTTTCATGCAGTGCTTGTGTTAAATTGAGCATTTCAGGGACCCACTCAAAGGCCCCGTTAAGCTGTGTGTAAAAGTTACTGGTAGAATTATAAGAGCTGAGTCCACTGATGGTTCCACCTCAATCTTTATTTAGTTTTCCTTTGCTGCTTCCTAAGTGTCCACATAGTCCAAACTAAAAGGTTTAGACTCAAACCTTCTTCACTTGCTGACGCCAATGATCCAAGTGTTGAGATATACTTAGTATCTTAGTTTCAGATGAAGCTTCATCTGGGTTTAGCTGAAAGTAGCTGCTGTTCAGCCACTGCTGGATGTCAACAGTATAGCTGAATATCATCAACAAAGAAGATGATAAGAAATTAAAAACTTGGACCAAAGGACAAAGCCCTTTTAGGTTTAACATGTTGTTGGTTCAGTCTGACTCTTTGATACTAATATTCTCATCCAGAGAATCCTTTTCACGTTAATTTGACAGCTAAATCATCTGTTATTTTGAAATAAAGGAAAGCTCAGACACACTTTCTCTATCAGCTAAGATTATGTCATCACTACTAACCTCATTATAAGCTGTTGTCAGACAGAGCAGATTTTCTTATGTTGGATGTCTACTAGTAAAATAAATGTAATGGATCCATTTTACAGGAATCAATGTGGGTTTAATTGTTCAATTGTAGTTCCTGTTAATCCCACGTCGTCTTCTCTTTGGGTGAGCATATAGTTAATGGGATCTAAAGCAGTTTGAATGCACAGTAGGGGTTGGGATGCTGGGTGGTTAATATAATAAAGTAAAATGTTGTTTTTTTTCTGGAAGAAGAGGGTAAATAAGTGAAGTTAGAGGTGTGTCACAGTTAAAGTGTCGGATGTTTGGTGTTGATGTTCCAAATGACCAGTTTATTATTTAAAGCAAAGATGAATGATTTGGAATAATTTGGAAGTGGTCTTTTCTCTTCAACACTTCACATCCTCAGCATGATGCTGCCAACCACCTTGTTTGTCATTTGGTTCATTGTTCAAGGTCGAAAACCCTCGTCTTGACTCTGCCAAACACACTTCTTGTTGAGTCGACATCGATGAGAATCAGAATCTGCTTTAATCGTCTACTTTTGATTCTGAGCCTCTCCAATCTTACAGACTCTGGGCAAACTTTACTTTTATCTGACACAAGCACTTTGAACAGTCTTGTTCTTTTTCTCTTAGCCCGGGTAAGACGCTTGTAGCCCGTATTTAGGGTTGGTCTGTGGGTAGTGGCTCCTGATTGGCTGAATCCAGCCTCAGTCCTCTCCTTGTAAAGCTTCCTGAATGGATTTTGCTCAACAAGCCTCTCCAGGCCTACCACAGTTTTTCCTTCCACTCAACTTTCTAAGAGTATGCTTGCACGCAGCTCTCCGTGAACTGCCAGCATCTTCAGCGACGACCTTTTGTGGCGTACCCTCCTTGTGAAGCGTGTCGATGACATCATTTCGGACATCTGAACTTTCTTTAACCCATGTAATCCAAATTACGAGTAAAGTTTGACGTATTCCATGTGTAGGGAATCTATATAATATGCGACTTTCACTGTGACTTTCTGAAGGATTGACAAAAAAAACTGAACCTTTTTATGGAAATCAAGTTTTTTTTAGCTGTATCTGCATGTGGAAGATGGTTAACTTTGGTTTTATGGGTTGTGTTTATCTTCTGAGAACCACTTAAACCACATAGGCACCAACACTGGTCCTTGGACCACCGCTTTAAAACCACAGCTTTAATAAATATTAAAAGCCAACAGCTCCAGATGCACGTTCTGCACTGATGTGCAGCATTTTCAACACCAAATTTAACTAATGAGGAGGGAACTTCCCATTCAGTGCCTCTCATCATTAATTCCAACATTCAGCATTTCCATCTCCCTAAACCCAGATAAGGAACACACAAGAAAGGCCAACAGATTTAATCTAATACGTAATAATCATATTAGAGTGGTGACAGAATTACTCTAATTGCCTCTGCTCCCTCCCTTGGACACATGCAGCATCATACGCACAGAGCCCCATCTGTCTAATGAGGACATTTACAGGCAGAATTAAACCATATGCTATTATCACCGCAGATGATTAAACATTAAGACAATTTTGGCTCCGTTCCCGAGTCAAATTTTTCTACCAGATCCTGTTGGCCGTCCTTGTCTCGTTATCTCGCCTAAAATACAAAAGAATCCCTTTTCCCAGTGCCAGTGAATTTCCTCACGATTGGACGCAGGAGATAATTAGCCATGTTTGTATCAAAGGGCCGTCAGCCGCGGCGTCTCTCCAAACCTCTCACCTCCCGAGCGAGGCCGACGGTTGACGCCGCCGCTCCCTCATTCACGAGCCGTGGAGTCAGCCAGCGATTGGGAGATGTGTTCACAACGGGAAGGGAAGGGGAGCGACACATGCAGAGCGGAGAGAGGAGAGGGGGGGAAGAGCGGAGGGAGGAATACTGGGCCAAACTCGTTTTCCGCTTGATGGGTTAGCTGCAGAGAATGCGCCTGCACTAGGTAAATGATTGGAGGGAGTGGGAGGGAGACCTGTGCTGCTCTGCTATTATGTACTTCAAAGGTCTCCATAGGCAGGTTAAATGAAAAGCAAATGTGTTGCACTGCTGCTCAAATGCCTCGAATGTTTTAGCAGGTGCAAGCAATGAAGAGGCGGTGTTCTGCACCTTGCCTGGGAGTTGGGGATCTCTCTGCTTCTGGGAGGAGGCAGTCGGCCTCTCCAACTTGGAGTGGCACTGTGAGGGGACATATCAAGCAGAATACACCTTTTTAGGCCTTGAATACGTTTTTTATGTGTAAACTGGAGTGGATTTAATCTGTCCAGGAGCTGCCTGTGTAGCCGGGGCTCTGCGCAACTCCACCCAAACCACCAATCAGGTCTGCGTTGTGTAATGAAAACAGTTCAGGAGTTCCTGTTTTAGCTTTAGCTGGTGGCGTGTTTAATTTTCTGCGCTGAATGGAATCAAACATTTCAGCAGCACGAAAAAAAAAAAAAAAACACGCCGCCGACATCAGTTCACCCGGCCATGACGAAGGAACCATAGAAACTGCAGGAAGGACAGCCGGCTAGTTCGCACTAGCGCTGCGAGAGCCGGGCGCTCGACAAAATCATTCCATTCTCTGCTGAACTATATGTAAAAAAAAAAATAAATAACATCTTATAAACATGTTAACCTTTTTTCCCCCTTCCAACATTTAGACCCGGGCTATTCAAATGGCGGCCCCAGGGCCGGGTCCGGCCCCTTTGGGTTTTTGTACCGGCCCCTAGAGTGTACTGTGATTATTACATACTGATAGCCTTACATAGTGCATGAATATGACTAACTGCACGTTCTCTCGTGCAGTAGGGGGCGGGATGCGCACGTTTAAGTCATGGTGGAAAAACAGGAATACAAAAACAAATACCTGTTTTCGTCGGACATATATTTTGGGAGACCGCACATGACCAATCAAAAATCACCATTCACGGCGCGCTCTAATTCAATTCTCTGACTTTTATCTGTCAAGCGTGAAGGATTGGCTAACAAGACAAAATGTCTCTCTCTACCTTAAAAAAAAGAAAAGTTGACTCGGAGAACAGGCAGTTCAACAATGAATGGACAGAGAAATACGCGTTTATTGCAGTTGATGCGAATCCTGTGTGCTTAATCTGCAACGAGTGCCTCGCCGTGTGTAAAGAGTATAATTTAAGAAGGCATCACAACACAACGCATGCTAACTTCAACGCTACTTTCCCACCGGGCTCAGCCGCTCGGAGGCAGAAGATTTCAGGGCTCACATTTTGTTATGAGCAAAGACGTCGCATATTGTTTCGGGCGTGTACGGATCAAGAGAGAGCAACGGCGGCATCGTTACGAGTTGCATGGATATTGGGAAAAAAGAAAAAGCCGTTTACAGACTCGGAGATAGTCAAGGAATGTATGCTGGCATCCATTAATGAGGTGGTAACAGATGAAAAAACCCGAAAAAGCGTTATTGATTCGATCAAGCAAATTCCAATATCTGACACGTCAAATATGAGGAGAGTCGAGTCCCTTGCCTCGGATGTTTTCGAGACACTTTTGGACAAGCTGAGGAAGGCTGAGGTGATGTCTTTGGCCGTGGATGAGTCGACAGATAACAGTGATGTTGCGCAGCTGTGTCTCTATGTGCGATTTTTTGATGGAGAATGTTTTCGCGAGGATCTGCTTGGACTACTTCCTCTGGAAGGGCACACCACAGGTGAGATTTTATTCACCAAAATTGTTTCATTCTTTGAGGAGAACAACTTGGATTTGGCGCGCGTCAACATGCTGGTGACGGATGGTGCGCCCTCGATGGTGGGCAGGGATCAGGATGGCAGCCGTGGCTCCACATATGAGATCGCTACATTGCCTCATCCACCAAAGCCTTCTGTGTGCCAAACTCAGTGCTAAGTTAAAAGAGACCATGGACTCTGTCATGGCAATTATAAATTTTATCCGTTGCACCTCCAGTTTACAGCACCGCCTTTTCCGCCAGCTGTTGACTGACATGTCTGCTGAATACAAAGATTTGCTCATTCACAATGACATTAGATGGCTTAGCAAAGGAAACGCATTGAAACGTTTTTGTGAACTAAAAGAGGAGATTCTGGTGTTTCTCCAGTCTTCAAAAATGAAAAAAGCTGGCAAGTTTCTGTCTCTGATGGGAAATGATGATTTTAATGCCACTGTTTGCTTTTTGAGTGACGTTTTCCATCATTTGAATCAACTCAACATGGAGTTGCAGGGCAGGGATAAAACAGTCTCAGAACTTGTGGAGAAACTTCATGCTTTTCTAAGAAAGCTCTCACTCTTCTCTGCTGATCTTTGTCCTGGGAAGATGCTCCACTTCCCCACATTAAAGAAATCTGGTCTGCAAATTACTGAGGTGATGTCAGGCTTTATTGACTCACTGAAAAACAACTTTTCCACCAGGTTTGATGATTTCAGCATCTCCAGCGAAGTGGTGAGATATGTTAAGGACCCTTTCTGTGTGAATGTTGAGACAGACTTTGCATTGAAAGGAAAGGAGCTAGTACCATCATTGGATGAAGGTTTTTTACAACTGGAACTCATTGACATTCAGTCGTCAGATGACTTGCGACAGTCATTGCAGCAGGCAGGTTTTGAAAAATTCTGGACTCATGTAGTCAGCCAAGAAAAATTTCCACACTCAAGGGGTCTTGCACTTTTTCTTATGACAATGTTTGGCTCAACATACACTTGTGAGTCGTCATTCTCACACATGAATGCCATTAAAACTCACAATCGCATATCCCTCACTGACCAGCATCTGCAACACTGCTTACGCATTGCCCTGACAACATATACACCTGACTTCACTGCTCTTGCTAAGTCAAAAAAATGCCATTTCTCTCATTAGATGCAAATGTTGGCAAACTACATGCAAAGTGACAGTCATGTTAGTCAAACAAGTAATGAGGATTGATTTTTGAACAGTATGATGCAATTAACATGTTATTCACCTCATAATATGCACTTAATGTTTTTTTTATATGGTATGGCTCAACTGAACTGAATATTGAGGTGTCTGATGCAATTTCAATATAGGCAGATAAAGGAAAACAAATGTAAAGAGAGGTCAACTAAGGGACTGTTACAGTGATTTTTTTTTCTCATGTTAGCAGGGCTAAAATGGCTGAGGTGATATTTGTTGAAAGCAGTTTGAAATGTGCCTTGATAAAGTTCACTGTTATGTTGTTGTAATTAGAAGCATACTATGCAGTTTTGTTTTTTATATTTGTTGGTGCACTTGGAATTGAAGTTGTTTGTCAGTTAAATGAATGAAAATGTAAACAACTGACAGTAGTAGTCCATGTGTGGATTTATGTGTATATGTTGTTCTGCATTTACAAAACAGAATATATTGACTTCAGTATGTTGTAATTTCTTTTTTTGTTGCCGTGATTACTCATATTCTCTGGCCCCTTATTTTGCCTCAGATTCATGAACTGGCCCCAATTCCAAATTAATTGAATAGCCCTGATTTAGACAATAAATCAATGAAGTCTCCGCGAGAAACTCACCTCCCTCCATAAGAGCCATGCACAGTCTGGTGAGAGAGGAAGTGACATCACAAGTTACGACCGCAAAATTTTGTTTAAATAATGCTTTCAAAATAAAAGTCTGCGTTAGACTGGCGACCTGTCCAGAGTGTACCCCGCCTCTCGCCCATTGACAGCTGGAGATAGACACCAGCACCCCTCACGACCCCATGAGGGATAGACGTGTTAGAAAATGGATGAATGGATGAAATAAAAGTGACAGACGGTAAAATTTATAAAAATAAATAACATAAATAAATTTTTTGGGTGGAATGTGTTACGTTTTCTTTCTTCCATGCTACACCTGGATATTCATTGACCAAAAACAAAACCTAATCATAATTTAGGTTTTGACATCAGGTGCCTTTGTGGCTTTTTTTGGCCTGCAAATGAGTCCATAAACACGGAAGTATTTCACATCTTGTCATTTTACGACCACAAACATCTTTGCACATCTGGAATCTGAAATATTTTCCCAATTGTTCTTCACACACTGCAAAAACAGAACAAAAATAAGTATTTTTTTCTTAAAATGAGTGTATATGTACTTTATTTGAGCAGGTAAATAAGATAATTTGCCAATGGAATAAGATTTTTGCACTTAAAATAGGAACAACTCGTCTCCATCAACTTATTTCAAATGCATTATATCTAATTATCTTATTTTAGGGGGAAAAATACTCTTTCCATTGGCGGATAATCTTATTTACCTGCTCAAATCAGGGACAAATACACTAATTTCAAGAAAATTTTACTTATTTTTAGTTCTGTTTTTTCAGTGCAGCAAATTTCTCAAGCTCTATCAGATTGGTTGGAGAGCAAACGTGAACATCTATAGATTCTTAATACGTTTGCACCATTCTGGTTGATGGTTCTGAAAACCTTGTGGTTCTGGTGCAACTTGTTTAAGGAGCAAATATTACTGAGGGCATTTGTTTCCATTTTAGTTTAGTTTTCACCTTTAGGGGTTTGCAGAAAATCCGCTATAAATTAAAAACTGAGCATTTCTTACATCACTTTCCACCCTAGAAATAAACATGACTGAGATAAACTTAAAAGCCCAAAATTAAAACAGTATTCATGCCCAAGATGGACGGCTGTGAGCCTTTAACCAGACCTGTCCATGTTAATTAAAGGTATTGGTATCACATAATAAACAGCAGATTGTGATGTGTTGTCACTGTCAACTTAATAGCATGGGCGTTATCTTGATTTTATTGTTAAAACAAAGTCCCTGTTGTAGACGCTCCAAATGAATCAACTCTCTCTCTCTCTCTCTCAGTTCACCTGCTCCATATCAGCCAGGTCCATTACATAATCGCAGCGCCGTGATTACGGGTCGGCTCCAGGCAGAGCAATTACGCCGGCTTGGTCATTATCACCTCATAACATCGTCTGCTCACCGCATATCGGCGCAGACAACACAGCTGCGTATTAGTTCGTGTTAGGTCACAAAGAGCACGCTCCGCTCTAACGTTGTAAATTGTGTTTCTCATAATGAGTGTGAGAGAAATAGGTGTGAGCGCTAATAAGCACGTATGAGATCGTTCTTGTGTGCGTGAGCGCAAATAACCAGGATTTGAACCAAAGTGACGTTTACTTGACGTTTTGTGAACGCTTTGACGGCCTAATTTAAAATCTTTGGTTTGGCATTTGTTGTTTTTTGCTATTGTGGCAATGTGGACTCTCAGAAATGTTCTTGCGCACCTACCGTCGCTCTGAACAAGACCCTTAAAGCTAAAACAATATTTTCCTTGCAGCTTCTGTGCCAGAAATTTTAAAAGCATGTAACGTTTATGAGATGATCTAACAATACTAATTATTAAAATATCGTATATTTATATCATATTTTGCAGGCTGTGAGCAGGACCAAAAGGCAGACATGAACTTGGTATGAGCTCAGAGAAGGTTTTAAGGATGAAAACACAGAACATCGACAGAACCAGTTGGAGGAACCAGTGAAGAACAGTGAAAACCAGGTAGTTTACATACTGAGGGAATGGTGGAAAATGACACTAGAGCCCGGTGAGCTTAAAGGGGCCATGACAACAAATATCCTTTTTCTGATCTTCTCTTTTTTGGGGGTCTGTTGTGCACTGATGAGGCTGAGTTGATGTCAAAAGTGAATATCAAAAGGACCTGCTCAGGGGCGGTCAGCTTTGTCTCTTTGCTCAAAACCGGTCAGATCAGAAAACAGGTTGTCTTTCTACTTGATTCGAATTCTCCAATCAGAGCGCACCGTCAAGCAAACAGCCTTCCCCCTCTTCGCTTCCCTCCAGCTGATACACCGGCTGAAAGTCTCGCTAGCATGTGGACGGCAGCAACAGATCATCCTCCCTGTATCGGAGCGTGAATACCCAATAACCAACCTCAAGCTCACTTCACAGTCAGCTTATATACTGAGGGAAGTGAGGAGAATGACATTAGAGGTTGGTGAGGTAATCAGAGGATGATGAAGCTGAGGGGAGGAGACTAACAGAGGAGCTGAATTAAGACATAAAAACACTTAACTCAGGGGAACTGAGATCTAAGAGAAATAAACCAAAATACACAAATAACAGAATACAAGAAATGTGTTAGAAACTAAACCCAGGCAAATGAACTAATAAAGCAACACCTAGGGACCACAAACAGGACATTTATGAAAACAGAAACACAGTAAAATCCTAAAACACCCAAAGATCATGACAGAAACACAAACACAAGTGGATCACAACAATTTCTCGAACTGGGCGATCTCACTCTGCTAGTTTAGAACTACATACGCTCTAGAAACACTCCATAATCATTTAATTTCCCTCAGTTGCCTTTAAAAAAAAAGAGACCTGCATGAATCCATTCTTGTTTTCTCTCCTCAGAACACTAGATGTTGGAAACGTTGAAGTACACGTGGCTTTCAGCCAGCAAGAGAGTTTTATTTACAGTTTTGGTCTCTTTGTAAAAACATTTCATTTGTTTTGATTGAATTTGGAACGCATGCGTTTCTCAAATGATTCCCCTAAAGGGATAATTAGCGCTGGGTGACATCACACTGGGCAACAATTGTGAGGTTCCTAGCCAGCACCAGGAAGCTTCAGCCTAACTCGGATATTTTCAGCCTGATCAAGACATTTGAGATTTGGTTGCAACGTTTTTATTTACGGTATCTTTTTTAGATTTTTTCCTGACAAATCTTCATTTAAGTTCCGACAAGCTTTGCTTGTGTTGCTCCACCCACATTTATGGTATGGAGGCAGGAGTCAATTTATCCTGTACTATTACTTTTGTTACAGTTTACAACCCTGTTTGAAATTGAAAGTGAGAAACCACAGAGTGTCCAATGATCTGAAGCAGAACCAGGAGCCCCTCCCCAGCCCCAATGAGTTGGAGCCAGGCTAAAAACGGAGACCTCCAGCCGAAGCAAAAACTCAAGCAGCAGTGAGCTGCTCTCTCCTGTCCTGTTCTGTGGTCATAGTGGTTCTGTGTGGAAAATTGCAAACCCAATTACTTCTGTTGATTTTGTTTTTCTCTTTGAAACTTAAATCTATCTTAGAATCAGTTGAAAGTAATCCAAATTATGCAGAAAATGTTTGTTTTTGAACTCCAGACTGAGAGACATAGTTTCCTTTTGGATTTTCTCTTGAGTTTGATGCTAGTTTCATGCTTGTTTGTTTAGCTTTTATTTGTTCTTTCATTAGTTCCTTGTTAAAATATATCAGGTGAATGGTTAAAAGGGTGATTTGGATTTTATCAGGAAAAGGTTCCTGTAATTATTTTGTCTCAGATGAATAAATAAAAATGTTTCCATAATAGATTTCTTTCCTTTCTGTAAATTACATATTTAGAGCTCAATGTATAAATTGACCCTAATATATAACATTTAAGATTACAACATTACATCAGGCTAACAACAACAATAGTTTTAATACATTTTTAATAAGTGTGGACCTAATGAAAAGTATGTTTAATGCCTGCCAAAAGGCTGATGTCTTTAAAATGTTCTTTTGATCTGACAAATAAGCCTCATCAAAATGCATGCTCAAGTTTTTAAACATGATAATCACTGATAATGAAGAAATAAAAACAACACAGAGCCTGGACTGCTTGCTTTGTTTTTATATGCCACCAAAATATGCAAATTGTGAATCAAAACGCTCAAAATATTAAGTGAGCAAACACTTTTTAATCCCTGCCTGTTTCTTTGTCTAGAGCCACTTCTGTGAAAGCACATCCGAGGCGTACAGGTGTTGATTAATCCTCTCGACATTTTCCTCAGACATTCTTTCATTTGTGTTGACATTCTCGTGGCGGGGAAATGAAATGCCCCGTCGTGGTATTTTGGAAGCCCCTCAGAAGTCAGACTTACACGGGCTAGCTTCGGTGTTGGCCTACATTATGGAGTTTAAAGCGCCTGGGGGGGGTGGGGGTGGGGGGGGGGGTGGGGGGGGGGGTGGGGGTGGGGGGGTGGTGGGGGGGTTCGGCTCTCACTTGGCCCTAAGGATTTGAGGAAAATTACAAACTCCCCAGCTCCAGTTTGCAGGGGACTCTACCAAGGACCACATTCACAAATTTTTATGCACAATCTTAATTCAGTTCAATTCAATTTTATTTATATAGCGCCTATTCATGAAGCATGTCATCTCAAGGCACTTTCCAAAGTCAAATTCAATCAAATTATACAGATTGAATCAGATTATACAGGTTGGTCAGAAAGTTTCCTCTCTAAGGAAACCCAGCAGGTTGCATCAAGTCTCTCGAAGCAGCATTCACTCCTCCTGAAACCGAAAAGTGAAAAACCTGTTCAAGATAAAAACCAGGAAGACTGAGGGAGATCTTCACACGAATCCTACAGTCACCAACAGAAACCTACGTCTACAGACTGGACATAAAACTGGATCAGTCCAGTTTTATGTGAGGAAGAAAGACGATGACGAGGAAAAACAAACAACAGAGAGCCATGCAAATGCAACAGAAAGTAAATATGGGCGAAAAAAGAATCAATTACAGGTAAATATCACAAAACACTAAATTAAAACGCTAAGAAACCCTGAATAGAAGAAATAAACGCTGACTGAAGAGTCATGAATCATAGCAAAAGACAGGAATCTGGTAAAACATGAAATTAACCAAAATGATACAAAACTTAAACCCAGAGTGTCCATAAAAGTGGTACATTGGATTATAGCAGCGTTGCAGTTTGGTCCTCCTAGATAAAACTGAACGGTTTGGAGGTAGTCCTCCTTGGCTGATGGTCAGGGAAAGCGGCCCAGAGCATGACGCCACCACCACCAGACTTAAAAACGGAGCGGTGTTCCTCAGCTTCCAGTCATTTTGGTCCAGCAGCTCAACCTTCGTCTGACCCGACAAACTTTACTCCCAAAGCTTTTTGGTCTGTCCCTGTGAGCACATGCAGATTTCAGTCACAATTTGGAGGTTCCTAGTTTATTCCCTGACTTTCTGGATGCAATGGATGAAAACTTGGACACGACTGGGTCTTCCAACAATCTAAGGTCAGCCTTGGCCTCAGCCTTACTGAAAATGCATGGATTATATATTAACTAGGTCTGTGCCAGGAGATCTGCCAGGCAGAGTTAAATGCCCGGCGCCTGTGATAAGAGATCACTTAGAAGATCACTGATAACTTTAAACATGTTTGGTTTGGCTGCCCCTTGCTGAGGGGCTGTTTAGACTATCAATGGTGATTTGTGCATATATTTGAGCCTGCATGAATGAACAAATGACAACAACAACCTACATTGTTTAAACAGTCCACCATGGAATTAAATGAATCAATAAAAGTCCCAAAAGTAATTTGACATTCATGCTGATGATGTCAGAACTGCATATCCAGAGCTTCTTCTTCACTAACTTACTACAAACTTGCTCTAAATCAGGAGGGAGATTTAGCAGCTGCCCACCCTTGTGGAAAGTGCTGCTTTTCTTGTGGTTAATGTTCAGTAACGCAGCTTTAATGAGTCACATCCAGCTGACACTCACTGACTAACATGGGAAAAAGTTCAGGTTGGTGGTCCGGACGCTAATCAGAAGTCAGGGACAGAATTTTATCAGATTTTTATCCTGAGTTTAAAAAAAAAAAAAACATTTCTTTGCTGCAAAATAAAGGGACATTAACAAACTGATTGTAAACTAATTTAATTATCTATCGCAGATGCACCAACATCTCATAACAGCTCAGGTTCTGTTACTTTGAATGCATATCTCCCTCTTTGCGTTCTTTCTATTTGAGGTATTTTTGATTGATAGACGCTTCTACGCTCCTGTGAAAATCTTTAAATCTCCAGCTACGGGTGGAAAATTATGCAAAGCAGCATCTCAACCAAAAGGGTTTTCTCTTTTTTTCTTCTTTTTTTTCTTTAAAGGGTCAGGTTGAGCTCTCACTGATGGAGCGGCGAGAGGAATCTTGGCTTTCTGCACTTATCTGGCGTGTGGAGAGTCTGGGGCGCTTTCCTCCCTCTTTCCTCCATTTCTCCTCTATCTCTGGCACCAAACTTATCAAAATAATGTGCAGTAAGATCATTTTTTTTTTTTTTTTTTTTTTGGCTTTCGCCTGACAAACTGATATAAATTTCAATCTGAGTCCGACAGAAGTTTTCATTTCGCCAAGAGTGCAGAAGGAGGGATGCGTGCGTGTGTGTGTATGTGTGTGTGTGGGGGGGTAACTTTGGTTAAACTGTGACCATGTAAAGAGGAGGCAGCCAGCAAATGCTGCGTTTCCAAACAACACCCAGGAAACTCTTTCATCTGTGGGTCCATCAGTGAACCAGAATTCTTTCACGTCTTACGCAGAGCCGGAGCCAAAGCGCCGCCCCCGTTCCCCCGCTGGAGAATCGCTTAATAACTCAATTATTATTCCTCTCGCTCATTATCGTTATTATCACGGCCGCCTGTGAGGGAACCTCTGCCGAGCAGCTGAGAAACGCGTGTGCGCGGCGTCTGATGAGGCGGCTGGAGAAGCTGGACCGTGACCTTTGCCCTCCGGCTGGGACGCCTTTCAGCGACCGGCCTCCTCCAGCGCTGCGGTCCGGCTTTGGCAGCGGCTCCGGGAGCAGGAATCTTGCACCCTCATTACACCTCTGCCACTCTCATTACAACCTGCTCAGGAGCGGTTATCCTACACCTCACGGTGACAATGACGGCGCCCTTCTCCGGGGAGGCCCGGTCGGGTTTTCGGCTCTGAAAGCCAAACGCAGCGCGCCCTGCGAGCAGAAGACGCTCCTGTCGTCAGGAGGGATCGTTCTGCACATAGCCCACGACCTGCTGCAGGCAAACATTTGCATTTTTCTTTCCCAACAACATGCAGATGTGGACAAACGTGTCCGCGCTCCTGGTGCAGAGACGCAAAAGCTTTAAGATTTAAAAGGATTGCAGCAGAATAATCTTTAGAAAAACAACAACTTTATTTTGAGAACATTTAATTGTTGGGAAAAGAAACAAAAAAAATGTATTTAACAACATATCTGGTGTTTTAGTTTATACTTTTTTAAGTTTGTCTGGAAACTTTTAATTAGTAATCCATGAGTGCCTGTTTCCCTCGGTTATGAATATGAGGTCAGAAAGGTTCTTAGTCATGCTTCAAAATGGGAAAGAAGGGAGAACATGACAAGACAGGAAGTTGTGTGCCTAGACCTGATCATATTTACGAGTAGAAATTAAAAAGTTTAAAACAACTGCACAACTCAATCCTTACACCACGCTCGTCCAACTGTCATGCGAATTTTGAGCAAACCTTTAAAATGTCGCACAAAAGAAAATGCAAATTAGCAAAGTTTCCCTCCACAGGTTTAGAGCGAATTAAGCGGGCTATGCTAATTTTGTCAGAAGTTGACGTTATGCAGGGCTGTAATATACAGGAAGTAGAAGCTGCAGCATGGACCACACATCTAAAAGAAAAGGAGAGAGGTTTATCAGGAACGTGTTGCTATGGGGTTAGTTGTTATTGTTGTCATGTCAACCAGTACTGGCGATGTTTCTATGCACATGGTGGGAATATCTGGGACGACAGCGACAGCAGAAGCTGTGAGGTAAATGTTCGTCACGTCAGAGCTTGTTCAGCAAAATTGTTTCTATCTCCCGTTTTGTGCATTAACTCTTTTTCAGAAAATCCCAAAACCACCTCAAGCTAGCGTGAAAACTTATTTTGTGAAAATGAAGTTATTTAGAATTTTTCCAGTTTCCATCGACTTTTTCTAGTGCGATATTTCAAAACGTCTTTAAAGAAAAAGGATTTTTGGTGGAAACACGGCTACAGACAGTTAGGACAGTACAAAAAGCCTCCGAAGCTCACCTTTAGAGAACTGCAGCAAACTGTGTCATATTGTGGCCCAAAGGTCTCCTAAAGCAACCATTAGACGTTATCTACGTCTACATGAACATAAGTAATCAGAATAAAAGGCTGGTTGGAGTAAAAAACGTCATGTAAACACACCAATCAGAATATTGTGATCACATTAAGATCAATCATGATGAAATAGTTTTACGACTGTGACGGCAGGTTTAAGTTGATTGTTAATCCGGACCGCGTGCATCTAAACACGTGTTCCCATCATGTCATTAGGACCAGGGCAAAATGACCCGACAGCGCCTGTCGCTCATCCCGTAACGCAGGGAGACCAGCGGCACGTGTTGCTAATGCTGTAGCTTTATCAGCGAGTGCAGTAGCGTCTCAACGGTTCTTAGAACCTGGCGCCGGTCCATTCTGGCCGCTCAGAAGACAGAACGAACACACCCCCACGTCCGCATGTGTAATTGTTAATTTTCCATGTTTGTTTGTGTATGATTGTTTCATAAGGTTAAAAAAAGGGAAAAAAAACTTCCAGTTTTTTAGCACAGTCTGAAGTACAGCTTCTTCTTCTGTGGTTTTTAGGGAAATCTGAGGACGGCACGTGTCAGAGTGTTAAAATTCTGAATAAAGTCTGGTGCGTTTAAATGTACGTCATGATCTGGATCATTGATTTTGTGCCCATATAAACGATGTATTGGGATAATTTTTAGTGTATTGATCCGAGCTGCAGAGAGGATCATCAGGACTGACCTTCCATCCATTCATGACCTGTATGGGTCCAGGGCCCGTTAAAGGGCAGCTAGCGTTCTGTATAGAATAATATTGTAAAAAAGACAGATTCCCTTACCAATAAAGTTCTGTTATAAACATTGTGTCTATATATCTAAGTCTGCCAGAAAACCGACAAGCTAAGGAGGCTAAGTCCTCTAGAGATGTCTTGATATTAGGGCCAGTCCACCAACGTTTGTTTAAATAATGAACATCTGAAATCCCAGTGAGCATGCCCAGTACGCCCTCAGTAGACAGCTGTGGGGCACAAATCCTACGGCCCCAAACTCAGATCAGCCAATCAAAATGCTGGAAATGCACACTGGATAGTGTGCGACCAATTTGCATTGCATTACATTGAAATGACTGTTGTCATTTCATCTTTTAACTTTTTGTTCTCTCTCTTTTTCCTCATAGAAGGTACACCTGGTCTGGCGTTCTGTTAACTGTGACATTATGCAGGGAAGACAGATCACCCGCTATTACCATCTAATGTAGAACAGATTACTGGATCAATGTGTGCTTCTGTGCTTTTTTGTCTCTTTTGTTGTGTCTGTGCTCTGTCTTCTGTAACCCCAGTCGGTCGAGGCAGATGACCGTTCATACTGAGCCCGGTTCTGCCGGAGGTTTTTCCTTCCTGCTAATGGGTGTTTTTTCTTCCCACTGTTGCTTCATGCTTGCTCAGTATGAGGGATTGCTGCAAAGCCATGTACAATGCAGACGACTCTCCCTGTGGCTCTACGCTTCTCCAGGAGTGAATGCTACTTATCGGGACTTTGATGCAATCGACTGGTTTCCTTATATAGGAAATTTTTGACCAATCTGTATAATATGATTGATTTGACTTTGTAAAGTGCCTTGAGATGACATGTTTCATGAATTGGCGCTATATAAATAAAATTGAATTGAACTGAATTGAATAGATGTAGAGTTTAACTCATCATGGCAGACTCCACTGCTCTCAGGTTGGCACTACAGAAGTAAACGGAGTCGACACAGAGCCGTTTTTTTACCCCAAGGCTGTGTCTCTGTGAACACCTGACAGTCAGGGTAGCCAGCAACGATGGAGCCACGAGAAGACGATACTCAGTGATGAACAGAAAAACTTTGGAGGGATTATCTGAAACATCTTTAAGGGAGTAAAGACTTTTTTATAGTGAGCACGGTACCTCTGCTTCCCTGCAGCAAGAAGGTCCTGGGTTCAGATCCCTGACTGAGGTTTGCATGTGTGTTGTATCTCTGGGTACTCTGGCTTCCTGCCGCAGTTCAACGTGGACCGATTGGGTTAATTGGTCTGCATGGCCCTTAGCTGTGAGTGGACGGACTTACAGCCGGTCCAGGATGCACCTCGTCTCTCTCCGCCGTGAACGCTGGAGTCAGGCACCGGCTCCCTCTGCACCGATAAGCAGGTGCAGATGATGGATGCATGCATTCATACACTTCAGCGTATCAGAACGCATGAGTAAAAAGCAACTACAGCGTGCCGTTTAGCGGTACTGAACCAAACTGATGCCCGGTTGTGTCGTTATTTCAATAAATACCAGGAAAACATGGCGGTAAACCCTTCAGTCTATATCAACAATGGCAGAGATGCTGTCCTGCGGTACAAAACGTTAACTCCTTATTTCTGTTTGTTCAGTCGGGGGTTCGTTTCCCCGCTGAACAACTGTGCTCAGATTATTAGATGGATTTTTCACGTTTTTCATTCTGAGATTACACTCCTGCTATAAAACATGGATTTATGTCAAGGAGTGTTGTTGTTTTTTTTCCCCCTCATCTGGACCAATAGGAAATCTGCCGGCGCCCGCGAGATGAAAGTGAGGAACGGCTCAATGCCTTTCCGACTAAACGATGATGAAACCCGAGCGGCATCCGTTCCTGGCCCCTGGAATGGTGGCGGAGTGAAATCCATTTACGCAACAGCCGGGCGAATCGGGCCGTGAATGTGCTCCGCGGTGTCCTATCGCACGCAACGCCATTGTTTGAGATCCTGTGTTATGCTGACAAATCCTCCCGTGGCAGCAGTCACCTAAGCGTCTCCCCGTGTGAAAGGGATGCACATATTCCTCCACTTATTTTCGCGGTTTCATTGTGCTCGCCGCTAATCCAGAGATGGGTTCCTTCATGTAATACCCGCCGTCGAATCATTCTTAGTACCGCCAGGGCTTGTTCGACAACATCCTGTGGACCGTAATTGTTTTTGTCGCTTGATGACACGGAAACAGATCAGGGAAGCACAAAAGCAGGACGTCAGTAGCGTGTTTTTGGGTATAAAAAAAATCTGGAGATGGAAAATGCGGCGCCGTTGTGCATCTACGCGAACACCTTGCTCGGTTCTCTTTGTCGCCATTGTTTTAATAACACGCCTGAGTCCTGAAGCTCTGTGAAAGCTGAGTCCACTTTGAACGTCAACATATTACACAGCACAACGTTCCTCCTCCTCCTCCTCCTTCTTCTTCTTCTTCTTCTGCTGCACAAAAGTCCACGGCAGGCCGCGCGCATCCTAAAAGGTTTATGACGACCATTTAGCATCGGGAGAGCGCGGCTTAACATGGCCGTGTCAAGATAACATGCAAGCATCCGTGTTGCTTTCACTGGCTGTCAGCACAGATTTTACACCGGCGGCGGGGAGAAGGGGGCATGCGCGCTTCAAGGCGCTCCTGCCAGGGCTGTCACTGCAGGGGAGCTGTGGGGGACGGGGAGGCGCAGAAAATAGAACAAGGGGAGACGGAGAGCGCTCTCCTGTCCAAGGAGGCGACGAGGAAGAAAGGAGTAGGAGGATAATGGGGGGGGGGGACGGTGTTTTACGCCTCGTCTAGAGGCGCTGCAGAAAACTAGGTGGAGCTGTTGCTTGCATCTGCATGCGCTGGAGGATTATGGGAGGCAGGAGGGAGAGGGGGGGTGGGGGGTGGATGCAGTGCAGGCCTGGGTCAGAGCCTGGAATCAGACCCGGAGAGGAGAGGCAGCGCCCCGAACCGTGCACCTGTCACCCGGGACTGCCAGGGCCTCACGCTCAGGGTTCAGCTTGTTGCCGAGGCAGAGGGAGGCGCCTACACCCCCCCCCATCCCCCACGCTCCCCCCACCCTGCACCCTTAAAGATGACACCCAACAGAAATTAATCTGCCGGCAGATTGTGTTGCTGCTGTAATGCTGAGTCGAAAATTTGCAGACTAAATTGCTCGTGGGCTCTATCTCGCCCATCAGCCGTGCATCATAAAAGCCGGGGTTTAGTGTGAGATGACTAATCTCACTCCAGCAAGCCTCTCTTCGGCTGCCCACTCCCCTCCTCCGCCCGCAGCCCCCCACCCCACCCCCACCCCCGCCGTAACCGTCAGAAGGCGAGCCAGCTTAGTCAACCCTGTGCTACGGGCCAGGATAATAATTGCTGTATTAATTGGTGTTGTCCAGGCTAGGCAGAATATAAGAGATCCCACTGGGGCTAATAATTAATGTTTTTTACCCTCCGTTTCTCTCCTGGCTCACAACCCCCCCCCCACCCCCCCACCCCTGCTTGCCTGCTTTTGCCACGTCCAGGAGAAGCAGTGGAGGAACCCCAAACAGGGCTTTAGCAGAAGGCAGCGGCACTGTGAAAAAGTATTCGCATGACACTAATATCCAAGATAACCAGAGGAAGTTATGGAACAAAAGCTACACAAGCCTGTTTGTTAAATGATGAATTAACAGCTTGGATTTAACTAGCCAGGTCCAGGATACTGCCAGGAGTGTTTAAATACAACCTGTCTGAAAGAACAAATCAGTCCAGAAATGGGTGTGAAGACATTTCTAAGGGATGCCAGCGAACCACAGGGAGAAAACGTGGCGTAGTGATGTGAAGGTGACCGTGCCCATGAGGGGCTCATCTACCCAAACAAAATCTCCTCCAGGAAGTCCCACAAGAACCCAGAATAATGTATAAGTCCAGTCCTCCAGGGCCACTTTCCTGCAACTTGTGGATGCATCTCTTCTCCAGCCCTCCTGGATCAAATGAGCGGCTCGTTAGTCGACCTCTGCTAACGAGGGTTAAAGTCCAGACCTAAATGCCCCGGCACAATCTTATTTTCCACTGGGTGTATATTACTTCCCAGTGATGTTTTTGACTCATTGCCAATTAGAGCATTTTTATTTACATAGTGCCAATTCATGAAACATGTCATCTCAAGACTCTTTACAAAGTCAAAGTCAATCAAATCCTCCAGATTGGTCATAAAGTTTCCTCTCTAAGGAAACCCAGCAGGTTGCATCAAGTCTCTCCAAGCAGCATTCACTCCTCCTGAAAGAGCGTAGAGCCACAGTGGACAGTCGTCTGCATTGTTGATGGCTTTGCAGCAATCCCTCATACTGAGCATGCATGAAGCGACAGTGGTAAGAGGAAAACTCCCCTTTAACAGGGAGGAGAACCTCCAGCAGAACCAGAACCAGGCTCAGTGTGAACGCTCATCTGCCTCGACCCACTGGGGGATAGAGAAGACAGAGCAGAGACACAGAAAGCACAGAAGCTCACATTGATCCAGGTGTACTTTCTATGGTAGATGGTAATAGCGGATGATCTGCCTCCCCTGGATGATGTCACAGCTAACAGAACGCCAGACCAGGTGTACCTTCTATGAAGAGAAAGAATGACAGAGAACAAAATGTTAAAAGCTGAAATAACAACAGACAATGCAGATTGGAGAGCAGTAGGGGAATTCAGCAGAGTGAGAGAAATACACCGTTTGATGGCCTTCCTATAAGAGAAAACTTACAGCTCCAGTAGGGCTACACTGCCTTGCAAACTCTACGAAAACGTTTGTCACTGACTTTATTTATTTATTTATTGTGAAGTGAAGGAGAGATGATACTTGGTTTTCAGTCTATTACAAATGAAGCAAAAAATGTGGCATGCATTTGTTTTTAGCCCTCTTGGTCAATAGTTTGTATTGACTTTTAATTAAAGCTGTAATTCTCTTCAGGCAAGTCTCTAACTGAAATCTCTGCTGATATTTCTGTGTAAAACAGCTCAAGCTCAGTCAGATTAGACAGAGAGTGTCAGTGAAAAATCTATTTTAGGTCCTTGCCAAAGATTCTCATCTGGACTTTGACTAGGCCACTCTAACAGATCCATACATGTTGGTTTGAACCCTATCACTGCAGCTCTGACTGCATGTTTGGTGTCGTCCTGCTGGAAGGTGAGCCTCCGGCCCAGTCTCAGCTCTTCTGCAGGTTTTCTTCCAGGACTCTCCTGTATTTGGGTGTTGAAAGGTTTTAGCTTTTCTCCACAACGGGTTCAGTTTTGGTCTCAGCTGACCAGAGCAGCTGCTTCCACATGTTTGCTGTGTCTCCTCCGCGGTGAAGAGACGAACGCAGACAGAGGCCTGAGGGCCGCTGAGAAGTGATGTTTGTAAAAGAAAACAGAAATATAAATAATTTAATCAAGCTTTATAATCAAAGTTCACTGCTTATTTTATTTTCAACAGTTTTGGCCTGGTTTTGTTTTTCTACCTTTCTTATTTGTGTATTATGACCCTAAAATTTTTTGGGGGTTATATTTATTTGATGTTAAATGACTGTGTTACCTCGGTTCCTGATCTTCTACTTTTTTTTTAGTTTTGCTGATATTATTTTGTGTTTTTATGCCTGTTTTTTTTTAATCTGTTGTGCATAACTTTGTGTAACATGAGTCTGTAACGCTACACTGCGGAAACGGTAGGGCCGGTAGGGCTGTGGCCCTACCTACTTTTGATGATCAAACATGTAAAATAATATATATAAATAAAATTAAATTATTCAATAGCTATTTTTTCAAATGCACAGTAGTCTATGGCAGCAGCATCATTCTCCAATGAGAAAGCGATAAATCATCCCATCTAAAAATGCATTGGCTGATTGTGTCATGTGATGTAAACAAAAATTTTGCTACACAATTGCAAGCCACTTCTGCTATGACTGCCGCTACTTCGTTTGCTTCGTTAGCTTAGTTAGCTTTAAGGCTGTGTCCACTGCAAGTGCTGAGAGGTGTTTTTCGTCCCTCCATCGTATCAAGACCTATCTGAGATCAACAATGACCCAGAAAAGACTAAATAGCTTGATGTGCGCCCACACACACAGGGATCTTTTGACCACAGTGGGTGCTCTGAGGATAGGACTTCATCCAGCATAATCACAGACGGAGACACTTTTTCTGGAATATTTAGAGCAGGGGTGAGTTTGACTTTTCTTTTTAATGTATTTCTATTCTGTAAATATTGTGTTAGCTGTAATATAATGACTGTAAGTGGAAATAAATCTGGGGCGTGTGTGCTGGAACGTCAGAAAAAAAGTTAAATAAAAATTTGGTGCAGATTTTAATTATAACATGGCAGACACATTTATCATGCTCAGGGACCACAGCCTATGAGAAAGCAATAAATTCTGGTGTCTAAAAATGGATTGGCTTGTCTTGTGTCATGTGACGCAAATCAGTTGCGTGATCAAGGGGATGCTGGTGTTTTATGTATGCGGGCGCGTGCGTATGTGATGGGTAGTGGTATTGGGAGTATTGCCTGATGGGCCCGACCAATTTGAAATGCGTTCCGCGGTCCATGGCTCTATGAACAAAGTTTGACTGATTAACTGATATCACGCTGTAAATTTAGTTTACAATACTAATTATCTATATATTATATTCATAGGATAAATCTATCAGTAAAATTCTGTTTATAATAGTATCCATCTCTATATTTATTCAGTAAAAACCCATGTCCTGTACTTATGGAACCATTGTTTATCCTGCACTTGCTGCTATTTCACTTCTGGTTAGACCTAAACTTCATTATGTTGCCTTGTACCTGTACCTGTGTAATGACAATAGAGTTGAATCTAATCTAATCTAATCTAAATCTCATGCTGACCTTGGTTAAAAAAAACCTGTTTATGATCAACCGGGCCCCTGTTGAGACTTGACATGGACCCATAATGTCCGCTTGATAAAAGCTCGCTGGTCGGCTGAAGTCGGCGGCGGACACAGCGAGTGAGCGGTGAAGGTCCAGGTTAGAGCAGAGGAGCAGGTGTAGAACCGCTCCGCTTCCTTTGTCCTCCCACCCAGACTGCTGCTGTGCCCCCCCCCCTTGGCGTGGACCTGCTGGACTTCCTGGTGGAGGGACAGCCGGGCAGAAGGTGTGGGTGAGACTGCCAGTGAGAATAAAAGCGTTCTTATGAAAGGCGCGCGAGCCACTCCACCTTCAGGAAACAGATAATTACAGGCCGCATTATGTGCCGCGCTATCATGTCAGAAAGTGGAGCGACTGCTGAAAGCGCCTGTTCCCATTGTAAAACCACGATTATACTCTATGATCCCTTTAATGACAGCTATG
Organism: Fundulus heteroclitus; assembly: GCF_011125445.2. NCBI lineage: Eukaryota > Metazoa > Chordata > Actinopteri > Cyprinodontiformes > Fundulidae > Fundulus > Fundulus heteroclitus. Next base: position 7,577,882 of record NC_046382.1, on the reverse strand, counting down.
GGGATTTTTTTTCTTGTTGCTCAGCTGGTATTTAGTGCACATCTCCGTGTGGTGCTTTTAAAGACATCTCACAGTTTTAGAGACAGGCAGCATAAATTCGGAGGTGGTGCAGAGACAAGGCCCCTAATAAGAACATCACCGGGTTGTTTTTTTTTAACAAGCCTGCAATTCACTGATGTGTCACAGCTTTATTTGTCTGTTTTGTTGGAGACTTTTTAGGTCAAATCTGGCATATGTGGGTAGATTATCACTTAAATGTCCACCCTGTGTTCCTCAACCGGTTCTACTGAAGGCTTCAATACGTTCACAGCTGCATAAAAAGAGACAACTCTGATGCTGTGCATCCGGAAGTCCCTACAGCACACGTTTTTAAGATAAATACATCGTTTATTGGCCCCATAGGGAGAAATGTGACTTGGGAATAAAGCTACAGCAGGCAGATCCCCTGTTACAGACACACTGGCTCTGATTCAGCATAATCCAGAGCTCTGCTGCTCAGGCTGTCCTACAAGGATCACTTCTTTGGCTGCCAGTCGTGGTACTCAGGAGAGATTTTAGCGCAACTGTTTGCAAGAAAAATGAGCGATTGCTGTGGTGTTAAGCGAGTAAAGCATCAAAACTGAAAGATTTCCTCAGAATCATTGCTTTTCACTTCACTGACACATCCTGTAAAAGGAAAGAACTGCAGCAGATGACCGGGAATGAGCTCCAGATTCCTCCCACAGTCCAAGTCATGGCCAACAGGTGGACTCTCCAAAGTGGACTTCACTATGAGTGTGTGGATCTCTGCTGTGTCGCCCTGCCATGGACCGATGGCTGGTCCGAGGTGTGCCCCGCCTACCGCCCAACCACCGCCGGAGAAAGGCACCGGCCAGCGAGCTGCTCTGCGTGGATAAGCAGGAGTAGATGGTATAGATGCCTGGAAGAAAGCTGAAATTAGTTAAATCAGTCAGCCTGCTTAATGGCACCAGCTGCTTTTTCTACATTCCAACACTTTAGGATCATGTTTTCATCGGTGGGTCACAGGGCTCTGCCTTTGTGTAAAAGATTTAACGAGAAATCATCAGAAGAGCGGATAATCGTGGCTCTAGAGCAGATATAACCTGGTTTAATATGCAAAGCAGCCATATTGGATTTTAAGGTGGAAAACCTCAGAACCACGAGAAATCCTGACTTCTGTGGACCTTTCTATTCATTTTCTAACTTTAAACTTGGAGATTTAAATATACTTTCTATTTATTATGACATACCGGTTGTGTTTTCCATTGTTTTGTGTTTATTCTGGTATGTAGGAAGTCCTGAACGTTTAGTTTAAGCTTTAGAGTTTCTGTGTTTCTCCCTGTTTTATTTTATTTTTTTATATTGCAATTTTTTTATGTTCCATGTTCATTTTACTACCTGTTAGTTTCTTATTTTGTTTATCAGTTCTTGGTTTGATATTTTGATTTTTTTGTTAGGTTGTTTTATGCTTAACAATTACTTTTTATTTTGTTGTTTCATTAACTTTCCTCAGTGGCTCCAGCATCAGTAGGTCATACGAAATGGGCTTAGACAAGGAGGTAGGTAGGTATTAACATGAAGCATCCCTTAAATGAAACATCTCACAGTAAAATGAGATTTAACCTCTTGAGAAACCTGCAAAATAAACAGTTTTAAAAAATTCCCACGTTAAATAATTGAGAACAACAGCTAAAAGAAACCAGCGTCCTGCTGATATGCCAGGACTCTGGACTGTGTGGAGTTCCTGCCTTTTCACCAGGAGCCGTTTGACCATCTGCTTTAATTAGTCTCTGGTTAAAACCCGAGTGGCACCCAAAGGTGCAAACTAGAGTCCACTTGTGCTGCAAATCAACCCGACAGCGTCCGGCACAAACAACAAAAGCGCCTCTTGCTCCCGTCGTAGATGTTTAAGCAGTCAGGTCTGTGGTTATTAATAAAAAGAACAACTCAGAAACTCTGAGGTTTGTCGTTTTTTTTTTTTTTCTCCCCCAAACAGGTCGCTCTTTGTCTTGCGAGGATTTATTGTTGCGTAGGAAGTGCCTGGTGCCGTTGCGTGTGCACACATGCAGGCTGGAGCAGAGAAAGCTGCCATCATGGCTGGTATTTGGGTTTACGTAGCCTGCGGGGCGCGTTAAACTGCTGCATTCCCAACATGCCTTGCTTTGCATCACCCTGGCAGCTAGATTAACGGGAGCCTGTAGATTCTAACAGATCCACTTTGCTGATTTCATTCAGGCCCGCTCCCTCCATGAAGTCAGCGGGAGAACAAACACGGATTGGAAACGGACAGTTTCCACCCCTCTCCTCCCCGCCTCTCCTCCCTCTCCAACATCTGCAGCACCTCTGCAGAGGGGGCACGACACAAGGGAGGCCGACAGTATTACTTTTCACTTTTCACTCGCGCTCACCTCTGACTCATGGGTGTGACCGCAGTCAACGATCAAATAATCAGCTCTCGGCACATATCTTCCCAACGCGGACGGTTTGCGTGTAATTCTGCTGCTGCGGCCAGGTTGAACTCTGCGGCGCTGAAATCAAGGAGTCATTAGCCGAGGGAACAGATTGTCTTTTCTTCCAGCGCTTGTCCTTCAGATAAACAGGCCTGAGTGCCGACATACGATCCGTTCGACTAACACAGTCCATCCTGACCGGCTGATGGCAGGAACAGCAATCAGGCTGGGGGTCATGCGGACGACACGCGGCGCCGCCTGAACGCTGCTAACCACGGGCTGCTTTTAAACCACCGCGGGTGAAATGCAGCTTTGGTTGGACGCATTTCTGTGCAACGCTGGCAGAAAAAGGTTTCTAATATATGCATACTACTTTTTCACACTTTGTAAACTTGCAATCATAAAGTTTAATGTGTTGTGTTCGGATTTTAGGGGACAGTAAGTAGTGAAACCAACATAATGCGACGTAAAATCTGACATGTTGTTTTATCCTGTTTACGCACTTTTATTTCCTTGCTTTTAGTACACTGTGAGCTTGTCGTGTACGCCATTTTGAAATACTCCTACTGTGAACCTGGTTTTTAGATTTTGATGTTATGTGCTTATGTTTTTAACCTTTTCTTGTTTTAATGTACAGCACTTTGGTCACCCATGTGATTTTTGAAATGTGCTTTAGAAATAAAGCTGATTGATTGATTGATTGATTGATTGATTGATTGATTGATTGATTGATTGATTGATTGATTGCGCAATGACTTGGCAGAGTTTGATGCCGGATGCGCCTTCCTGACACAACCGGGATTCGAACCCCAGATTAAAGCCACACCAGAGAAAGAGACTTTCTCATCCCCTTTACTCTGACCCCCCCCCCTAAATAAAGATACATTTTCCTTTCAGTTTAACATTAAAAGTGAAAAAAGAAACTGTCTCCACCTGTGTGTTATGTAAAGTATTTGTGCAGCTGCTCTTTGAAGGACTCAGAGGTTTGTTAGAGAACATTAGAGAAGAAAACGCAGCGGGAAGACCGAGAAACGCAGCAGACACGTCAGGGAGGAAGATGTGGAAATGTTTGAAGCAGTCAGGTTGTAAAACAATATCCAGAGCGGAGAATATCTCACGCTGCAAAAAAGGAACTAAAAGTAAGTAAAACTTTCTTGAAATTAGTATATTTTTCCTTGATTTGAACAGCTAAATAGGACTATTTGCCAATGGAATGAGTATTTTTACCCATAAAATAAGATAATTAGAAATATCCTGCACCTGAAATAAGATGATGGAGATAAACTGTTCTTATTTTAAGTGCAAAAATTTAAAGAAAATTTTACTTACTTTGAGTTTCCTTTTTGCAGTGCACAGATGTTGTTCAATCCATCATGGAGGTCCACCTAGACTGACAAGGTGGGTAAGAAAGGCAACAAGCAGAGAAGCAGCCAGGAGGACTACAGTTACTCTGGAGGAGCTGCTGAGGTCCAACGCTCAGGTGGGACAATCCAGTGATGGGACAACTATTAATTAAATACAATTCATGCAACTTTATTTATCCCCGCAGGGCAATTTTTGTTTTAGCCATCGTGTCTAGTCGTGTTAAACAAGACAAGAAGACGACATTCAGTCAAGCGTTCACAAACACTGTCAAAGACGTCATGTTGCAGTTGGGAACCAGAACAAAGAAGCAAATACAAAGGTCACAATACATGGAATAAACAGGGACCAATGTTCAAAAACATTAAAAATAAAAAATCACAAAACAAAAGAAAAAGAAGTGAAAAATAAATAAGCTAAACATTAGCTTTGGCTTCGGTGGAAGAATGGTAAACATAAAGACATGGTTCAAGGAAAGGATGTGCAGTTGATGCAACAAACACATGGAAGAAGGTGCTCTGCTCAGTTAGTAGAAACATTTTAACGCGTATGTGGCAGAAAACGTACAATACACACAACCCTGAACGCACCATTCTCATAGTGGAATATGTTAGTCGCAACATCATGCTGTGGGGACGCTCTTATTCAGCAGGAGGAGGGAAGATGGATGGATACCAGAGGGTGGAGGTTCACCCCCCGGCAGGTGAACCACAACAAACCTTCAACCAGAGCTCCAATAGAAAGGTTCATGGTGTATTCATGTGTTAAAAGGGCCTAGTCAAAGTCCAGAACTGAGTCAAACTGAGAATCTACTTGAAAACTGATTGATGTCTGCAGGTGTTCTCCATCCAACCTGATGCATACAGCTGACAGAAATCCCAGAGAAATACGATGAATCTGTGGTTGCAGCTGGAATAATTGTGGGGTATGAATACTAAGGCACAGTATTCTTGTAATTAATAAAAAACAAAACATAAATGCTGTAGGTAAAAGTGCTTTATATGTCCAGGCATAATTTTACAAAGTGAGAAACTAAGAATGTTCCTCATGTGTCATGCTGACTAACGGCGATGATAATAAAAAAAAATAAAAAATTGAAGCAAATAGTTTGTCTGTGCGATCTCCTCCTGCTGGAACCTGGCGCTCTGTCAGCCGCCCCAACCCAGGCAATAACTGCCATTAATTAGTCTGATAAATTACGTCCAAAACAAAGACGCGTTTAAATGGTTCAATTTAGCTCAAATCCTAAGTGAGATATTACATCAAAAGCGGGCTGTTTCTCTCTTTTAGCCCGTTTAAAGAAGGCTCACCGCCTTCCTGAAAGCGTTTTAAAGGTTACGATTTCCTCAGATGATAACGCGCTACCTTTTAATGAAATTCTAATTAGTAATTTCATGGACTTTGTTACCGACCATATCTGATTAGTGCACATTTTCACAGCCTACTTTAATTAAGAACACTTACAGCCCAGTTTCAGACATTCCCAACTTGAAGAAAGAGCTCAGCTCCTTAAAAAAAAAAGCTTACTTTGTAAACACTAATTTCCTTTTTTCAATGAGATTAAATAATTTTCTTTTTCCTGTATGTTTGTGAAAATATCTTTTCTCCCCCAGTCTGTGCCAAATACCCTTGAACATAAAAAGTGTGCTGATGATAACTTTCTAATCCAATTGAATTTAGCTTATTATTTAATTTGATGGCGACACAATTAGACCCCTACTGTGTTTTTATCTTTTGTATTTAGCAACTGTTTTCCAGGCCAAAACACATTTACAGCTTTTCCGTTTGTTTACGGCTCTGCTGTGAAAGCTGTTTCCACCCTTTAAAGACGTCTTCTGTTTCTGCTTTTCTTTTTGATTTAAATAATTTAGATCATCTAATTAATTTTAAGATCAGACGACGACAACCTGAGCAAACACAAAATGAAGTTGTCGACTGATGATGTCATTTATTTAGGGAGGAAAGCTGTCCAGACTGAGAGTTTTGGCCCACTTCTTCTCCACCAAACCGTTTAATTTGGGAGAGTTCTGACCACAAATAAAATGTTGTGGGTGATCGCTTAAGTCTGGCCTTTGACTAGGCCACTCCCATGTCACTAGTTTGTTGTTTGGAGACGTTCACAGGTGGACTTGCTTGTGTTTGGATCGTTGTCCTGCCGCATAAACTGAGTGCGTTTTCGGTCATGAAATACGGTTCCATCAATTATGACAAGTTAATCAGGTCCTGAAGCAGCAAACCACATCATCACACTGCCACCACCGTCCAGCCATGTCAGCTTCAGACTCTCCCATTTTGTCCAGTCAGTCTCCTTCTTATTGCTGGAACACAAGTTCTGACCCAGACGGAGGCAAAGGAGACCTGAAGTGCTTCAGATGTGTTAGTTCATCCTGGAGGTTGGCAGACTCCTGGAGGAGACGTGGATGCTGGCCACTCCTAGTGGTCTATGTTTTCTTTAATTTTAAATAATGACCCTCAGTAGCTATGTTTACACGCACAAAATTTCATGATCGGATTAAATAATCAGATCGCACCGTTTACATGGGCATATGATCAATTAATCCGATCATAATGTGCGTTTATATTCACCTGGCTTTATTCAGGATATAACCACTCTGACCTATAAAAAAAAACCACAGAAGAAGAAGAACTTCCGTCTTTGCTGAACAACAAAAAAATTGTAAAGAAAGCAGTTTTATCTGAGTTTGTTTGTCCTCCTATCACCCAGGATGGACATGCACCAGCTTCTGATAACAGTTTAAACGTCACTGAATAAATAATTTTGAGCTCTTTTAATGTTTCGAACAGAAAGGTTGTGTCTGGAACCCCGACAGTTTTACTTCCCGACGTATTTCTGCCACTCACCAACGCAGAAATACGTCACTGTTTTCGTAGGGCACACATGTGCACTCGGGTCAGTTTGCCACATTCCGAATAACTTGAGCCTGACGAGCGCTTATATGCACCTTGATTGGACTGTCAATCATCATAAACCACATCTCTCATTCGGATTACAGCTTTATTCCGTTTGAGCTTAATCCGATCATAATTTTCCGATTGGCTTGTTTAAGTGGCGCTTTTTTATTCCGATCAGCCCTTTATTCCGATTACTTTTGTCCATGTAAACGTAGCTATTATTGGAACCCAAGTCCATAGAAATGATTGTCCAACCTTTTCTGGATGATAATGGTCGGCTTCCTCTTTTTTTAATCTGTTCTTGAATTTTATGGACCAGGCGATGATGAGCTGCTTTTTTTATAGCCTACTTCATGCTGTCAGAAAGGTGCTATTTAAGTCACTTCAAACTCCTATCTAAGATTTAGCTTAATCATAGCAAACTCATGACTTATTTTTCACATAGAGCCATCTTGGATAGGATAAATTTTCCCTTAATAAATGAAATAATGCTTTGAAAAGTAATTCTTGTAATTACTGTTGTTATCTTTGTCCGACATTAAAATCTGTTTGATGAGATGAACCCGTTAAATGTGACAAAGAAAGACAAATCAGAGGAAATCCGCAAGGAGGCAAATACCTTTTTCCCTGCACTGAGAGGGCCGGGCTTTAAGGAGCATTTAAATCCTTCTCAGGAAGTCACATTATAATTTTTTTTTTTTACAAGAAGGCTGCATCCCGTTTTGTCACAACCAATTACAGCCTCCTGATGCGCCGTTAGGCTTAAAGACTTTGGATCAAAGACATAATCTGATTTAACTTTTATTCAAATGGTTTCCCCACTTTGAGATCTAATCCTGCTTTCACCACGTGAACTCTGACCCCAAATATCCACCGGACTTCAGCGGGTTTTGGACGTGCAGCAGAGCTTGATGTGCGAGTCGTCCTGCCACAGGGGAGCGCTTCTGACACAGCCTTCACCCAGCCGGCCCCAGCGGGTCCCCTAACCACACCAGTGTTTCCACGGTGGTGAAACTGTTTCGGTCTGACTGACATCCCTGAGCTGAGCTGTGTGTGTGTGTGTGGGGAGGGGGGGCAGGTTTAAAAATGCACTCAGCGTGACAGACCACCTTGGCCCTACCTCCGCCGCCCCATCTCTCATTTTAAAACATGGAGTCCGGCCTGTCAAGTCCCATGCCGGAGCTGTAATTTAGGCTAATAATTACCAGACATCACCACAATGAAACATCAGTGTCTGAACTTCTTTGGACCAAACTGAATTTTAATACATTTAGAAAAGGTTGGCCGGAGGCAAGAACCCTGCACACTGGGAAAAGAGGCGAGCGCACATGTGGAAGCACTTTGGGAAGTGATAAATGATTTGAAATCCGCAGCGTCCCCGAAAATGGAAATTAGGCTGAACAGGTGTTAAATGGGAACCACTGGTGCATGTTGAGCGGGAGGGGGATGGGGGGGGGGGGGGGGTTCAGGGCCAGATGTGACAGGGTCCGGACCCTGATAGGGGGGGGCGATGGTGAGTGCTCGTGGCCTGAGGTGTGTGATGTGTGGAGGCCCTAGGTGACCCTCCCTCTAAGAAATACCAGATCGCTTATACTGGCTGTTCAAAGGGGGGGGATCTGTTCTCCCACTCCTCCAGACAGCAACATTATCTGCATAACAACTCAGACCATGTGCAGAAATGTATTTTCAGCCATTATCTGCTGCATTCCAGTTAAAAAGGGTTTGCTAAAACCGGCCCTGGCATCGCGGCTTATTCGAACAGATCCTCTCTTTAAACGTGGATAATTGCCATAAATTGGAGTTTTATTTCACAATGGAGTCAGTACAAGACACCCATTCGCTCGCTCTGTCTCGTGCCCTTAGCCCGGCGCGTTGAGCCAAAGGAACTGGATCATCCCTTTAAATGCTGAGATTTCATGCCCGTCCTGCCCGGCTCCTCTCTTCACCTGAAGCGGTCGGGTTAAACGCGCTCAGTAGTTTCACGGCGTGGACTGGAAGAGAAGGGGAAACACAATGGTGGAGGTTTTTCGGCATAACGGGGACAAAAGTTCTCAAACGTCGGACCCGACTTAGCGCCAATGTGACTGACAGGAGAAAAATAACTCCGGCGTGAGAAGTTTGAGACGGTCAGGGGGTTTACAGGAGCCTTCCTGTAGCACCACAGTGCGTTAAATTAAAAGACTGTCCACTGCTCTTTAGGGAATTTGGAGCACATTACACCTTCTGCAGTTCAAAATGTAAGTAGACAGATAAACAAGCATTAGCATCACCGTAGACTGATGCTAGCATGAGAACTGCAACGACTAGTGGGACTTTGGACTCCTTGTCAGGTTGGAAACCCCATTTGACTTCAGAACTGACCTAATTATTCATATTGCATGTACATATATTCATAGTACATGCAAACTCTGTTATAATAACAATCATCTGTATATTATGCTATTGTACATATCTGTAAAACTCTACTCATAGTAATATCCACCTGTATATTATATTCGGTACATATCCAGCTGTAAATTTAGTTCACAATACTAGGTATCTATATATTATACTCATAGGACAAATCTATCAGTAAAATTCTGTTTATAATAGTATCCATCTCTATATTTATTCAGTAAAAACCCATGTCCTGTACTTATGGAACCAGTGCTTATCCTGCACTTTTATTGCACTTCTGGTTAGACCTAAACTGCATTTCGTTGCCTTGTACCTGTACCTGTGTAATGACAATAAAGTTGAATCTAATCTAATCTAATCTAATTATTTACGCCATTTGAATTTAACGAGGTGTCAGAAGCATTCCTGAGAGACCTGGGTGCGTATTGACAGTAGGTCGCCACACTTGTCGCAGATTTGTTGCCTTTCCTCTGTGGCCCCTGGCATGTGGCGCAACAGGGAAGGCATGAAGTTTAATGCTGCTGGAAGTAGCCATCAGAACACGGGTGACGCGTTCTTCAGGGAGAGGATGTGGCCGACAGCAGCGCTCAGGTAGGCTCCGGTGTTTTAATGATGCCCCCAGCGGCCTGAACACAAGGCGGCATGGATCCTCGGTACCACGTTGTTCATGCCAAAGTCTGAATGTTGCAGCTGGTATCACAGCTCATGAGATCCCCAGATCAGTCCGTTCCACCATCAAAGTCTCTCAAACCTACCTTTCCTCGCCCGTAGTGACACTCGCCGTGAACTTCAGCGAGTTGTCTTCCCCCGGCGTTTACCTGCTGCCTGCTGATTGGCTGATTCGGTGTTTGTGTTGGACAATTAAACAGGTCTGCCCGAGGATGGGGGGCAGGATGGCAGAGGTTTCTTCCATTACAGAAAATAACAGAAGTTGGCTGGCCTCTACTGTCTAATTGTGGACCACCTGAGGCCTTGACGTAGCTGAAAGGAATAAAAATAGCGGCCTCTTTACGTAACCCAACCCCCAGCCTTCATTTTTTTTGTCAGCAAAACATAGCAATGCATACCCTCCTGATTCCTGATGATATTTCCTTCTTCTCCTTCCCCCTGTCAATCACACCCACCTCTGCTGATTTCGTGGAAACCTTCTCAGACTGCCTCAATCGTCCGCTTGTTTCGACTCGGGGTCTCCCGGATCGTTGCTGCGAGCAGCTGTCAAAGCAACGAGGAGTCCAAACCGGCCACGGCCGCGACGTCGAGCGACGTCAGACAAGCCCCGCAGAAATCCTCCTTTCCACAGAGATGTCTGAGCTCGTTGAGAACACGGACAGCTGTTGGGACTCAGTGGTATTTAAGGAGTATAGACGTCGCACTAATGGAGTGGCACGCTGCCCAGATGGATCCTAATCCTATCTATACATCAGCATAAGTTAACCATTTCATTAACCCCCCGCCGTACAAACCGGCGCGGCGAGCTGGTTTCGTCGGGCCCGCATTGTTTAGCCGTGACACCAGCGTCCGGGGGCTTTAATTGGCCATTCCATTAATAACACAGACAAACTAATTTAGTAGAACCTGTCCTCTTTAAACGGCGGGAACAAAGAGTAGGAGGGTGGAAATCAATCTCGGCTTTGTGCCTGAGCCACTGACCCGTTCATGCTTTGAAGATTGCTGCTGTTAAAAAAAAAAAAAAAGAGAGAAAAGCATCTGAGAAGTTATTTAAGTACAAACAGAGCCTACCTTCCCCATTCCAGCTGCATAATCAGGCATAATAAGTGACTGCAAAGGTCCACTTAATGTATTTCTAACACTGGAGACCTGCTAATCCTGTCAGGGGGAATGAAATAGAGGGGAGGTGTGTGTGTGTGTGTTGGGGGGGGGGGGGGGGGGAGCATGCAAAAGCCCAGCCATGGAGCTGAGCATTTAACTCCATAACCATGCAGGCAAATGCCTGGGCGCCTTTCACACAAAAACAGAAAGAGAGGAAGAATAAGCCCAGCTTCATGTTTCAGCCCAAAGTGCGGATCCATTTTTCCGCCTCAGTGGCCATCGAGGAACAGTGGGAATAACAACAACAGCAGCCGCGGCTGTAAAAGCCTTCCTTACTGGGCTGAGTCCTCATAAACCTGCGCCATTATCACTCTCTTTATGGCCAGTTAAATGAAGAGCCCTTCAGATCGCCTCTGTATGCTCTGCAGCCCCCCACCCGCCTGCCCCTCGCTTTTCTGTCATTTGTAACAAAGCATCCAATCCTTTCTGGGCTCACCTCTCTGACTTGGAAATGCATGAACTTGCATGTTTGTTCCCTGCTTGCGGCGAGAACACCGACCGCTGCTGCTGCTTGCGTATGTTCACAGAGAGAAAATGGTCGTGGACTGGCGGTGTGAAGCGCCCGGTAATAAACGAGCCTAACAAAGGGAAAGCCTCCGAGCTCTGCCGCCCTGTGAATAATGCGGGCTCAAAAAAAAACGTGGAGCTCATCAGATATCGCCCTCTCCCCAGCTTTTTGTTTGTCAAAACACCTTTTATGGCGGTCTTTGAAATTCAGGGGGCCCCCATTAACGGTTCAAGCATATAATCACATCACCGTAATGAGGTATTAATTAAGCGAGGGGCATCTATTGGCCCGCTAAACAGCCCCATAAACAATCGACAGGAGATTTGTGATTTTTGACTCTCTGACACCATTAAACAAATCAATATTGGGTTTTGCAGAAATGCTCTCCGGCTGGCTCCCTCGCCGGTCTTTGCCAATCAGCTCCGATGAATACTAATGAGGGAATTAGCTGCCTCGTATTTCGCATGTGTCCCATCAAACAGATCCTTATCAAGTGAGTCTCATTTGCATGGAAGAAGACTCTGCTTTGTAGGTAGAGATTTCACAATATGTCACTCATTATGCCAGCCCATCCCGACTCGCTCCCCGCCACTTGTCTCTCGTTTTCTGGGTGGATTCTTCAATACCCTCATGGCCACCACAATCACTCTGACACACTCAGATTCACCGGCTCTGTTTGGTTTTCTGGTCCTCCAGAGTCACGGCGGAATAAACAGAAAAACTGTTTTCAAGTGGAGCGTACATCTGCCATATTTCTATTTCCTTCGTAGCATGCTTGCATTGGCCTGTGGTCGTTTTTGGGAGATGTGGTGGAATTGTCTGGTTTAAAAGCAATAAATGAGATTAAAATCTCTTTCTCAAGAAAAATCTGGTCACAAAGGAATTGAAAGATACAATGATAGTTATTGTATGTGTAATTATTTTCCAAAGAAAAAAAGACCCTCAATCTATATGTGGTATAAGAGAATAACCAATTTTATGCTTAAAGTAGAGCATCAAGATCAAACCACTGACTAGGTGAACTCTTTCCTTGCTCTATTAAGATGAACTTAAACCTTTACAATGTTCTAATAATTTCTAGTTCTTTATATGTTTTTTAAAGAAAGAGACACTGCATATCTCAACACCCTTTTTCCTATTTCTTTTCAAAAAATAGAATATCATAAGTTAGTTTTTTTGCTGCGAATTTAAAGCTAGGGTCTGCACATGTGCAAGACCGGCTTACCTCGCTCTTCCTCTCTTCAGGCGGATCTCCCAAATCCACTCTGGTCTTATTTCTTTCTACTGAGGCGTTCCTCTTCTTCCCATAAACATGAACATGGTTCACTTCTTGTGACTCTCAGCCATGTTCAGAGTCTACGGTGAGCGCAGCAGAGCTACAATGAGCGGCTAACGGCTAAGCTAACTGCTAAGCTAACCTTTAACCTAGCTGCTAAACTAGCCGCTAAGCTAACCGCTAAGCTAGCTGCTATACTAGCCGCTAAGCTAACCGGATACATAAACAGTAGAAGTCTGCATGCAAAGCCAGCAAGCGGAAACTCAGAAGGAACATGCACAGACACTGGCGTCATGTGAGTGCGTCAGAATGATGGCATGTGGGAGAACCAATAGATAAGGTGGTTCCCCCAGAACTTGATGGACAGAGGGGGGTGATAGCAGGAACCAAACTCTACCAAATCCATGCTTTTCAGACCGAACAGCAGAGATTGGTTAGAGTTTTTACAGGCCTGCTGCTCCCGCAGAGAACTATTTATCTTTTAACCTCCTTTCTGTAAATAGATCATTTATTGACTACCATTTTACCCAATACAACAAAAAGTGTTTCTGAACAGGATTACCAGCTATAGCTTTAACAAGATTTGAACAACATCACATTTAGACTAAACAATACAGAAGGAGAGTAGCATTTCATCTGCATAAAATATGCTTCTGGTAAATAACTGTAAAAAAAATAAATAATAATATAGCAAGTCAAGAGCATGTGTTCTAATATGTAGGAACTCTTTTGAATATAAGACAGAAAGAAAGGAATGAACAAACATGGCAGACCGATCATTTCCAAACTAACGTACAGGTCTGGCACTTAAGGTGTCATAGAGCCTGTCTGCTGAAATATTGTTCTGAAATGCATCAAACGACTTTGAAAAGAACAAGAAACAAAGCAGCATTTTATTTTTGTTGAGGAAAAAAACAAAAAATCTCAGTAAACGGCTGCAGTATCTCCGTCAACAGTTTAGTCCAGGACAGAAACTAGGCTGAGCACAGAAGCCCGGGGTCAGGAATCCTTTCTACGGCCAAGAAAAACTAAGCGAGTTCACAAAGTTAATTACAAATAGTGCACAAATGAAGAGTAACAGGAGCAAACAGCAAAGTGAGGAAAAGGTGGTCAACGTGACCTGGAGCAGTTAAAACATGCTGCAGCAAAACCTGGAGACAGTTTGACTGACAGGAATCCTTGTCTGCCTTTCACCCTTTTATGTATTTTTACTGCTTTACCTGTGCCTTTAAGCCCAGAGAGTTATTACTAAAAGCTGCTTATTACCATTTCTTCTTTCCATGTTCATTCCACCTGTAGCGCGCAGCCAAATGCACAAATTAACAGTAAAAGTTTATTTTCTTGAAGAGGGGCGTAATATGATTTAATCTAATGTTCTTCTACCTTTATCTCTAAATATGTCATCAAATTAAATGCTTTTTTTTCTTCCCCCACCTTTGACTGTCTCGTTCTTCGTGACACTTCCTCGCAACGATCAGATGTCAGGAGTTCATCGGACAAGTTTAGGTTTCAGCAGGTGAGCCCCCGACGGACAGAGCATCTAATTTAATCCATCATGGGAGCGCGCTGCGCACCGCTCACCCCGGCGAGATGAGTGACAGAGGACGGCCTGTTGTCTTTGTGCTGCGTGTGTGGCCGCGGGGCGGTGAGCTAATGCAGGAGATTGACTCTTAATTGCAGAGGGGAACGCTCATCTTTTCTCATTAATGGGACGCAGTCAGAGCCGGGAGATTTTCTCATCGCACAAACACACTCCTCCACCAGCCAGGTTAAGTGATGTTTGGATTGTTGGCTTCCCAGCGTATGATTTTCTCTTCTTCTTTCTTTTTCTTTTTTTTCTTCCCTAAGCACCGTGTCTCAGACTGTGGACACAATCGAGATGGGAGTGAGAGAGGAGTTAAAGGGAGGCGGTTGTGTGTCTGTGTGTGTGTGTTTGTGTGCATAGTTGCTGCAGGAGGGGAGGGGGAGTGAGGTGGGAGGGAGGGGGGGGTGTCTCTGAAGTGGAGCAGTCACATGTGTGATACAAGGCCAGAAGAGGCAGGTCTCAGTCCAAGGGGCTGGTGAAACCTCTCCACAGAGCCTAACGAGGCAGAGGAGAAGGCCATTTATGGGATCACGTTGCATTTGCATCTCTGCAGCCCCCAGATCAAAAGACAATGTTAATTTGAGAGCCGCACCGATAGAAAGTGAGTGTTTCCCGATGGATACAGATGTTGTGGGTGAAGCCGAGCGGGGCGATGAGAGCAGCGGTGTCTGTCTGTCTGTCTGGGGGGCTGGGAGCGAGGGGGGGGGGGTTAACCTCCGCCTGCAGAACGACCACCGGCTCCCCGTGATGCATAACCGTGAGGGATTAGCCAACACAAAGCAGCAGACTGTTTGGTGGAGCACTAAAATGTGCTCCTCCGGGGCTCATTGAAAAATGATTGCCGATTAAGTGTTTGAAGTCCGCCAAAGACGAGTGTGCGTTTTCAGTGGGACGGCGATGAAACTCTATCTCTGCCGCTTATGCAGGCAATTTTTCCCCCGTCTCTTTCTCCGCTAACTGTACCCGCTATGTGTGTTCTCCTCTCGCGCTCGGAGTCGGGGTTGCCAAACTCATTTCACCTCTTGGACCCCGGCTTGACTGGAAGCCAGACAAGCAAAAGTGATAAGAGTGAATTAGGATGTTACTCTCCAGCGGGGATGTTATTATACCGCCAGAGAGTGGCAACGACTTCCCTATGAGAACAACAGGTGAGCGCGTGGAAAATAACTCTGAGTAGCTCGTAAATACAGACGTACAGGTGAAACCACGTGTACAGAAACAAAGAGAATTCATTAAATAAATCAATGCATGATGAATGAGGTCAAGAAGTCCTTTAGAGCAGAATTAGGGTCAGAATCTCTGGCAGGAGCAGCCGAAGCACATTTTGTCACATTACAGCTTTAAACTTGAAAGCATTTTATTTGAATTTCATATGATGTCCGGCATAAAGGATAATCTCTCAACAGAAGAACTACAAATTGTTCCTTTTTACAAATCTGGCCTCTAGGGAAGAGTGGAAAGAAGACGAAAACCTAAAAGTTCAGTTTGCAGTTTGCTGAGAGCCAGGTGGAGGCATGACAAGCTAATAGAAAAAAACAAGGTGCTGTGATGACATCAGACCGACGGTAAAAACACGTTTCTATATTGAAACATGGTGGTGGCAGCATTGTGCTGTGGGACACTTTTCAGAGACAGAGGAGCAGGTTGGTTAAGGGATGATGGGTGGAGTTAAATCCAGGTGGAGAAACGTCTGTCAGAACCTGACTAGAGACTGAGGTTCACCTTCCAGCAGAACAACGACCCCAAACATGCAGAGCTGCACTTAAATAGCTCTGATCAGAGGTTCTCAGCCTGCGGTGCCGGTACCACCAGAGGAGCAGAAGAGGCCAGGCTAAGTACCGTTAGCAACACCAGTTAATAGCGTGGATTTTTCTGGATTTCTGACATTCAAACAATAAGGAACATGCATTTCTGTTGGGAAAAAAGTTTATTGAAATAATCTGTTAGCTAATGAAGCTTTCACTGTTTGAAAAAACAGCAGCCATATTGGATTTTGAGAGCAAATTGGTTAAAAAAAAACGTAATTTTCCACTGTTAAAATTTTGACTTCTGGGCACCTTTTTCTTTCTTTCTTTCTTTCTTTCTTTCTTTCTTTCTTTCTTTCTTTCTTTCTTTCTTTCTTTCTTTCTTTCTTTCAGCAAAATAAAAAAGTCTATTGTGGCATGCGTTTAAAACATCTATATGCTGTGTTTGCAGAACAGTTTTTAGAGAACTGCCATTCGTTCTAAAACATTTGAGAACTACTGGTTTAGATCATGCGTTATAGAGCGGCCTAGTCAAAGTCCAGACTTCTTTCAGTGACGTTTTGATGTTTGAAGTTCCTGAAATTGAGCTATTTAGTAAAGAAAGGTGAGCAAAGACTTCGGGCTCTGGAGGCTTAAATCTGGTAGAGACTTTCAGTGACTTGCTGCCTGCGCCAGTTTTCAGGTTTTTATGAAAACGTGGCATTGATTTCCTTCCACTTTACAGTACGCTCTACTCTGTGTTGGTCTATGACGTAAAATCCCAATAAGATACATTGAGGTTTTTGGTTTTAAAGCCACAAAATGTGAAAGGTTTAAGGGGTGCGGATACCTTTGCGAGGCTCTGTGGTTTAAAAACATGCTTTGGGGGTTTCCAGCATAAAGACATTAATTTAGAGAAAGAAAATCTCCAGGAGCAGAACAGTGACGTATGGATGGAAATCCACCGCGATGCTGGGGTCAGTCGAAGCGGCTCGGATGAGGCATATGGTACTGCGCTTCCCCTTGATGAATTGATCCCCTCAGAAGACTAATACTCTGAAGTGAACTGGAGGAAATAATTTGTACAAGAGACAATGTTGAGAGTGATGACAAACATAGCTTAGCGTTCCCCCGGTTGCACCTCAGCCCTCCCTTTTCCACCCCGCCGGTGTCGGCTTTGAAAGCGCGTCCCTCCTCAATAAATTATCATGTTACACTCATTTGTTTTCATTACTCCATCAAAGCGAATCTGGTCAAGGAGCGGCCATTTTCCTGCTGTACGGAGGCCCGGAGAACAAATGCGACTCCGGAGTCACTCCGAGGTTAAGCAAACAGTGAGGAATCTGCAGTTTAATAAAAGGTTAGACTCACATTCTTATGTTACCGCCAAAAAGAAAGCAGCAGCCACTGGACTTCAGGCTGGAAACAGGACTTTGAGTCGGCGTCACCTCATTCTGAGCTTATGCTGGAATTACTGCGTTAGCGTGAGGTTAATTCACATCAGGCCGCCGATTGAAAGCAGCGTTCCCCTCCTGGCTGCTGTTGGTAAACAACGCTGGGAGAGCCGTAAAAGGAGCCGAGGTCTGCGTGCCGGAGGAGCTGGAGGGCCGAGGGGTGAAGGGAGACGCCGGCCCCCCCACCGGCGGGCGGACAGGTGGAGGTAAGCTGAGAGCCGCGCCACCCAGGCGGAGGATGAACTTGAGACGTGTCCCTCACCGTCCAGTGAAGGTGGAGGTCAGCAGACTGATGGGCAGAGATGGCCCGGTCAGCAGGAGGGACCGGACCCCGCCCGCTCCCCTCTGATGAAATGAAGCCACCAGGAGGCCGGGTCAGCCACAATTAGGACTCATAAAATATAATCAGAACCTCAGGAGCTGGGCTCGGGTGGTCGGGGCAGAACAGAGCGCGTCATTGTGCATCGCTGCTGCGTCAAACAGACACAGCTTGTTTGGTATCTCTCAGTCAACTTCTAAACGTCGGCGCTATTGTTGGACTCCTCTTTGAGAACTACAAAGAGACGGAGAGAGGTTCACCTGCACTTATCACAGGTATGAATCAATTAGGTCTGTAAAGATGCATTTCAACCCTTATTTTACCAGGATGGATTAACTGATTCAGTTTCAACTTATTAATCAAAATAAGGTCAGATTTATATACAGGGGTATATAGAAAATTTAATCAAACGACAACGTTCCAATTAAACGAGGACTTGTGATTGCATTGAGTTGTTAACGTTGCAGAAAGCACTTATACTGAGCATTCACTTGGTGACAGTGGAAAGAAAAACTACCTATTGTTAGCAGGAAATCTCCAGTAGAAACTGGCTTAGGGAGAGACTGGACTGGAGGTGTGACAAGACAGAGCAGAAACACAAAAAACAAAGGACTGGCCCAGCAGCACTTTCTATGGTAAATAAAATGGCAGCAGTAGCTCCCTTTAATGGCTTCACCTGGGAGAGAAACACGGCTAAACAGAGTGCATGTTGTTAGTGGCAGGAAAATCTCCTTCAGTCGATTTGTCCAGAACAGAGAGGCAGGGTTGAACACAAACATAAACAGGAAACATGGGCAAGTGTATCATCTGTAGAGAAAGAACGTGAGGGTATTAGCAGCAATAGCTCAGACGATGGACCTCTTCATAAAGGTATCATGGCTGAACGGAAAAACGGGGCCAGATGGAGCTCCTTGAAGCAAAAAAAAAAAACACTGAGAACATAAAGTGTTTGGCAACAGGACCGGCAGATAATCCATGAATGGAGAGTAGTAGGAAAAAGTAGAAGAGTGAGAAAACATGGACAGTATGTCCTCCAGCAGCCTAAATCTAAAACAGCTTCACTATGACTTGGTGATTTATTTAAATAAAATAATGTATGCATGGGTTTGAAATTACAGTAAAAATTCTATATTCCACAGAAAATCCTTTCTGACAATGCTAATAGTTAGAGTGGCTCATGTTACCCTGAGCTACCTCTATAGTTATGCTGCTATAGGCTTAGGCTGCTGGAGGACATCAGGATCTATTTCTTTCACTCTGCTGAGTTCTCCTACTGCTCTCCAACTTGTATTCATAGAAGGTACACCTGGTCTGGTGTTCTGTTAGCTGTGACATCATCCAGGGGAGGCAGATCATCCTCTATTACCATCTAACATAGAAAGTACTCCTGGGTCAATGTGAGCTTCTGTGCTTTCTGTGTCTCTGCTCTGTCTTCTCTAAGCCCCAGTGGGTCGAGGCAGATGAGCGTTTACACTGAGCCTGGTCCTGGTTCTGCTGGAGGTTCTCCTCCCTGTTAAAGGGGAGTTTTCCTCTCCACTGTCGCTTCATGCATGCTCAGTATGAGGGATTGCTGCAAAGCTATCAACAATGCAGACGACTGTCCACTGTAGCTCTACGCTCTTTCAGGAGGAGTGAATGCTGCTTGGAGAGACTTGATGCAACCTGCTGGGTTTCCTTAGAGAGGAAACTTTCTGACCAACCTGGAGGATTTGATTAAATTTGACTTTGGAAAGTGCCTTGAGATGACATGTATCATGAATTGGTGCTATATAAATAAAATTGAATTGAAAAATGTAATTAATATTCATCAGCTTGAATATATTTAAATGCATAAACCCCAGTTGATACTTGATATCGGTAAGTTTAGGGGGCGCAGAAAATCCAACCTGCAATTATGAAGACGCGTCACCTTTCCACCAGAAACTGGTTGAGGGCTGCAAAAAGGATGAGGTCAATGTGCAACATGTTCAGGCATATTTATCCATCTATTTATTTATAGATTTGATCCAGTTAGTATAATTAACTTCAATCTTTCCTCATTGGAGAAAGAGCGATTCCAATTCATCTTGGACACTAAATCTAAAATCAATGCCTATGATGAAGTTATGTAAACTTCATAATGTAGGAGAAAGAGTTGCTGTTCATCACTTCCACGACATATTAGGCTTTTTATCCGCCTCATCAGGACATCTGGCTGCGATAACAAGCGTTCCTAGCCTCAGAGGCTGTTTGTTTTCCACCAGCATCTCTATCTAGGGCGTTTTATTGTTTGTGTTTTTTGAAAGCCGGTAATTAAAGCAGCTGTGAATTTGTATTTCTGTTGTCTGGGGCCTGGGGGTAGGATTAACAGCATTTAGCATTGTAGGGTGTACCCCGCCCCCTGAAATAGGGCAGATAAAAAAAAAAAAAAGGGAAACATGAGTTTATTATGGGAAGCGATACCGTTTGACGTGTTTATGTAACTGCTAAAAACTGAGTCAGTCTTTGTTTTTTATCCAAACACACACATGTCACTCTTATAAAAAGCAAGCTGCTGAAAACTGTACCCAACGGACGGGATAAAACATTTATTTATCCAACGTTGATTCTCATTTCTAGTCGTTTCAAAACGACCTGAAACAACCACAGCTCCCCTGTTTGGCGGCTGATGCCAAAAGGTGTTTGGAAAAGTTGTTTCTTTTCTTGACACTCATTACCAGGTATTACAAGAAGACGTCAACAACTTCCCCGTTCCTGCACAGCAGCCAGAACAAAGGCCCACGTTGCAGGCAAAGAATCCTCAGATGCTAGCTAGGCATCGTTCCGCCCCGGGCTGTACCACAGGGCGATATCTCAACTCCCTGGATTATTACACCTGCCCGTCAAGCGGCGGCCCGCGGCGCTCTGCCCGGCAGAGAACAGGATTGGAGCTGCCGTTTTGGAATGACCCGCTGCACAGACTTGCTTGCTGGGAGGAAGTTTTCTCTTAGAGGCGTTGCGTTGGAGGGCAGATCAGGGCGATAAGCTGCCGAGAAGGTAATAAGTCACTTTAACTGATTCATTATTCAACTTACCTTGACATACCGATGTCCACACAGATAACATCTACTACAAATTAGACATTACAGAGGGTATCATAGCTGTGGCCGTGCGGTTTGTTTGCTTTTTTTTTTTTTTTTTTTTGCATTGTAGGCCTCGGGTGTGGTTCATTTATTGCACACAGCAGATTTTCACACATTCAGAGGTTATTCGTCCGGTTTCTGGTCGAGTTCTGGCACTGACTGTTCCTTCTTTGTCACATTTTTTAAACGGGTCGTCTCCCCTGCAGTAAATTCTGCATCAGAGGGGAAACTTGCTCCTCCCAGTTGTTTCACAGAGCCACCTTTAGCAGCAGCATTATTAAATTATTACAGAAGCAATCGTTCTTAAGCACTCTCACTGCTGTGGAGGAATTTGGTCTCGCTCTTCCTTAGCATGCTGCTCCCCTTCGTTGAGGTTTGTAGACATTTGTTTTCTGGACAGCTCTCTTGAAGGTAAAGCGGACGATCTTCTTTCGGCTTTGATTTCTGGGGGGGAACATCTTGTCTACCGGTTGTCCCACATGTCCATCATTGTGATGTGCTCAATCAACACCGTACTCGTTCCTTCTTAGTTTCCTCTAAGCTGCGTATTTCTAATGTTTATGTATCCGGTTAGCTTCAGTGTTAGCCGTTCATTGTAGCTCCGCTGCTCTCATCGGAGCAACGGAGCTGCTCTGATGAGAGCAATGAGACTCGGTTTGAGACTCATTGGACAAACCGTCATCAGTCAGAGGGGGTCACTTCTGGAACAGCCTCCCAACAAACATCAGGGAATGTCCCACTTATTGCACATTTAAAAAGCGCCTTAAACAGTTTATTAAAAGTTCTCAGTCATGCACTCACTAATTTTATTTTTGTAATGTCATTGTTTGAACATGTGTCTATGTGTTTTGATTGATATTGTATTTTGTGATCTTGTGTTGTTTTTTTATTTTCCCTGCCTCAGGACGACAGATGTAAATTAGCAACTATGCTATAATCTGGCTCATTTACAATCTGTACAGGAGTATAAGATTGTTCATTAATGTGCACTGTCCTGATTAATTAAATAAATAAATAAATAAATAAATAAATAAAATCGTATACTCTGAAAATTGCTGAGAGTTGCAAGAAGAAAACTGTACAAGTTTATGAGAAGAAAAAGAAGGCCTCAGTAGAAAGAAATAAGATCAGAGTGGATTTGTGAGATGTTTTTCACATGATCCCTCTGAGGAGTGGAAGAGCAGGTAATATATGCAGTTATTTGATAAGGGTCTTGGTCGTTTCTTACCTACATTTCCAGAAAAATCGTCCGCTATACCTTTAAGGAGTTGTAGATTTGCACTGTTGTCCTGTTGCATGACGCCAGGATGGAGCTCCAGCGTTCAGACAGCCTCACTTTTGGCTCTAGAAGCCTTTGCTGTCCAGAGGAGTTCCTGGTTGACTCCATGACAGCGAGGAGCCCAGAGCACCGCCCTCCATTGCCCTCCACCGCCACGCTCAGCAGTCAGGATGAGCTATTTGTGCCGTTGTGCTGCAAACAGACTGCTGCTCGTCACAAAGAAATCTCTAATTAGTTCCTCTCTGTTCAATATGACATTTGTCCAGAAATCTCGGGGTTCCTTCTGCAACATTATTATTCTTTTTTTAGAGAGAAGATGTTTTCCCTTTTATTCCTTTCAAACAACCAATACTTGTTTGGTGTTTGTCTATCAGGGTTTGTCTTTTGCAGCTTCTCTGAGCTTCTCTTGTTTGACTTTGTGTTGAATTTGCTGGAACGTCCACTCCTGGGAAGACTGGCAGCTGCTTCGTCAGTCTCCCAGTAGTGAATAATCATATTTACCCCCATATAATGTTCTTCAGCCTGCCTGGAAATAGTCTCATAACCCTTCTTACATCAATGGGCAGCAAGAATTATTTCTAAAAAGTTAATATTGATGTTTTTTCCACATTGGACTTGGATTAACCCAACAATTTGCCAAAAAGTGTTTTAGTTTGCATCACTTGTGGATATAATCCTACAGGGCAAGGATGTAAGTCGTTTTTTTTCCCCCCGTGAATGTAAACGTTTTAGTTAAATTACGTCTAATAGAGCATATTAGCTTCTGTTTTAGTTAGATCTTGTGTGCCATACGTTGTGTTGAGGCTGAGAAAAGATGGAGACTGAGAGTTTACGTGCTCAGCATGTTCTGATGGTCACCCTCAGTCCTGCTGAATGAAACAAGGGAAACGTTTCAGAACTGCAGATCTGGTCATAAAAACTTAAACATGGACGTGTCAGTCAAAGGAGATTGGTATCTGAGTGCAACATTTCAAGTCGTTTTATTTTATTTTCTTGCTCACAGCAGATGCAGGAATGCATAGAGAGCGAGCTGCAGAGGCAGAGGACGTGCAGCGCAGAAGAAGTTTGTTTTTCCTCATACATTCCTTCACCTCAGCTCTGTCATAAGCTATTTTCTGCTCCACTGCAAATCCTAATTGATCGAGTTCAATCTTAGCTTTACATTACATGGGCAGATGACATCATTTGATACTGATAGTGTGCCGCGCTCTCGCAGCCTAATGTTGTTTTGCCAGCTTTACGGCAACGCACCGTCTAGACAAAGGCATATGTACACAGAAACGGTGTGTACAAATGTTTAGACAATCATTATTTTAATTTAAAAATTTTAAGGTTGACTTACCTCCATTGGATAGTGCCAGTCATTGTTGGATGAGTGTTATGCTCGGGCCTCTGGCGCTCCGGCTTTCCCTTCAGCTCCCATGCTTCATGAGGCTCTGTCAAGAGCAACGAGACAATGGAGCAATTTATGAGACGGCTGAAGATCAGGTTCTGCTGTCACTCACAGCTTCTCCACAGATTCTACTGCTGCACGGCTGCAGCTCAGGAAGTACTTTTGCACACTTTTGTGTCAGATTTTTTCCTTCCGTCGTTCCTAAATTCTTCACCCAGTTCTTTTTGAAGTGTGTGTTTTTTGCAAGAAATGTCTCAAGACAGATGTATATCATTATTAGTGCAAATTGCTATTAATGAGTATGAAACATGCAGAGCCTGCAAAGGTTCTCTTTGGGTTCTCCGGCTTCCATCCACAGACCGAAGACTGCGTCTCTGTGTTGCACCGTGATGAACTGGTGACCTGTCCAGAGAGGTCAACACCTGAAAAAATGGGAAAAGAATTAAAAAGTAAATAAATAAACAGAATTAAATTACAACATGTGTGAGATGTGAATATTTTAATGATAATTTGTCTCAGAAGCATGAAATACATAACTACAATGAAAAACTAACTCACACCCCATAAAACAAGCCGTAAAAGTTCCTTTTGCTGTTTTGCCATACTTAAATGTTTCAGATCATCAAACAAAAACAAAAATTAATCGGACAAAGAAATAACCTGAGCAGAAAGAAACAGCTTTTTTTAAATGACAATTTATTTATTGAAGGTAAAAAGAAACCAGAACCAAGCTGGCTCTGTGTAAACAGAGATTTCCATCTAAATCACTCTTGGTTAACTGAGGATGAAAGCTAAATATAATTCCACGGTAACTCAAATGGATTTAGGTTCAGACTTTAAAACTAGACCACCGCAAAAAACGTAATTCTGTTTTTCTTTTAGGCGTTCAGAATTGGACTTGCTGGTGTGCTTTGCTTCACTGTCCTTCAGCGTAACCCAGGTTAGCTTGAGCTGAAAGTCACAAACCGATGGACAAACATCCTTCATAACTTATTGCTAGAGAGACGAATTCATGGTTTATCAGTTACAACAAGATACCAAAGATCCTGCAGCTGCCTAGTAGCCCCAGACCATCACACTACCACCACCAGGATGGCCTCTCTGTGTGATGTTCTCTTCAGAAATGCCTGTTAGCCTACTTCATGCTGTCAGACGGGTTCTACTTAAGAGATTTTTCTATTCTACTGTCCTGCCAGTAGTCTGGAGTGGGTTTGGATAGTGAATCTGGACCAATAAATGTAGTTATTCTCAGTAATACCTGATTTAACCAGGCAACTATTATAATTAAATATCGGGTTGGGTTGGTTTTGAGCCCCCCCCCCCCCCCCCCCCCCCCAATAAATTATTTAATTGCTTGAAAACTGCTATTTGTGTTTATCCAGGTTATCTATGTCTGAATAAATTGTTTCATGATCTGAAACATTTGGGACAAGTAAGCAAAAACACACAAAAAAAATTTCCCTCCCACTTTGTCTTTACTTTATTTTTATTTATGTTTTGATTAAACATCAAATGTAAGCAGAATAAGTTAGCGTCTGTACGTTAAATGTCAACAGTGTCAAAGAAAGCATGAGCCACAGTTATTTTTCTGAATCTTTAGCCTAGCGCTACTTTAGCCGTATCCAGAATGTTTTTATCATGGACGCGTGACGTTTTGAAGGACACCTGCTGGCAGAGCAAGGGTATTGCAGTGTTTCTGCCTCAAAGGGGCCTACTCACGTATTTTAACAATAAAAGTAAACACAAAAAGCTATACATTAATCTTCACATAAAACAATATAAAACAATAAATCGAGCCTGAAAAAAACTTTTGCACCCTGTGCGAACATAAACATTGTTGTGCCATAATTGATTTGGATAAGATGCCTCATTCAATTCACTAATTCACAGTACAGACCAGATTCACTGGCAGTACCTTTCACAGGTAAGAATGAACATATGCTTATGATTGCATTTATTCAATATAACGTTATTATAACGTTGTATATATGTCTGTGGGCTCAGTTGCTTCTCCTTGTGTACTCCTTGCATGCATGTGCAATATCGTACTTCCGGCCACACCGTCTTTTGTTGTAAATATACACAAGTGTTTCGTTTACTAAGGAATAGAGCAACAACAAAGTGTAAAAGACAGAAATACAACATAATAAGCCCGCAGGTTGCTATAATTTATTGGGAAAACCTTTGTATGGAACCAGAGAGAGCTACTGTCTTAGAAATTCATAAAGTCATAGTACGTGACAAGGCCCCTTTTTTAAAAAAAAAACAGGAAACAGTCGCGTTCTTCCTTTATTGGTCGTCCAATCCAAAAATAATATAATACCAATGCTCTGTCAGCAGGTGGTGATGTGCAATGTGAGCTTCTATGTCGTCATTAAATTTTGTTTTTTTCATGAATAAATAAATAAGTCATTCAATTAAAAAGTTAACCAATTTAATTTTAATTTTTTTCAGTACTTTTGCTCCTTGTGCTGCAATTGTCACCTAAACGCCTCCGTCTTTAGTGTTTTTTTTCTTTCTGCCAAAACAAATCTTCCGTTTCAACACCACATTTCCTTCCGACATACCATAGTGACTGTTTTTAACGAGACAATTAAGACGCTGTGAGACATCAGTCACTTCAGCCTTTATTGGCGTTCATTTCTTCAGGGTAGCACAGCAGCCTCCCACAGGGGCTTCTAAATCAACCTTAAGACCCAAGACTGGGGCTTGAACCCTTTGACTGCCTCTCTCTGACTCCGCCCCCTATTCAAAGCTTGTCCTTTGGACATTTACTAATAAACAACAGGTCAGCACCTGCGGTGGCAGGTGATTTATTTGACCCTGAGCGGCTATGATGAGCGGTCAGCGGGGAGGGCGTCGGGGCGGTGCCCCACTAAAGAGACCGGCTCCTCAGCCCCGGAGGCCTGGAAGTCGACGCCCCCTCCATAAAGCACTTACTACTCACTTAGTTCTGCTTCTCATCTGGCCTGTTTTGCTTTATTTCACTTGTAAAAGACGGCAGAATGATTCCGGTGTATCCCCCTGAGCTCATAAAGAGCCCGAAGGGAAGGTGTGGGCAGCGTGTAGCGTCCCAGTGATCCTCCAGTGGCTTGTAAAGACATTACCTTTTGACTTGAACCCATTTAAATACATTACAAACACAAACTTGCATATATTTTATCAGGATTTTACGTGACAGACAAACATGGGGGGGAAAAAGATTCACGGCACACTGCAAAAACTGAACTAAAAATAAGCAAGATTTTCTTAAAATCAGTGTGTTTTTTCCTTGATTTGAGCAGGTAAATAATATAATCTGCCAATGGAATAAGATTGTTGCACCTAAAATAGGAACAACTCATCTCGGTCATCTTATTTCAAGTGTAATTTATCTAATTATCTTATTTTAGGGGTCAAAATACTCATTCCATTGGCAGATCATCTTATTTACCTGCTCAAATCAAGGACAAATACATACATTTCAAGAAAATATCACTTATTTTTAGTTCTCTTTTTGTAGTGCATGCAGTGAAAGTGTTCTGCTTCTGTAGTCAGCCTCTCTAACATTTTACTGAACCACCTGTTGCTGCAATTATGGCTGAAAACCTTTTGAGGTGTTCTTTAAAGCCACAGATCCCCAGTTGGGTTTAAGTCTGGACTTTGACTAGGACATTTTAAGCTCTGTGTCCTGCTGGGAGGCGAACCTCCGCCCCAGTCTCACATCTTTTGTAGCCTCCAAAAGGTTTTCTTCCAGGATTTCCTGCATTGAGCTCCCTGGATTATAATTAGTATGTTAAGTATAACTTTTCAGATCAATCCTCCCTCAACTTTTCAATTATTCCCCATTTTTGTCTTGGTCGATCAACTAAATCCCAATGAAATCCACAGAAGTTTGTGGTCGCAACGCAAACAAAATACAGAAAAGCTCAAGGGGAATAAACACTTCTGAGTGGCACAGTACGTGCCATCACTTTGGGAGGTACAGGCGAAGGATTAAAGCCCGTTTGCACATCATCCGTCCACTGGAGCCAGCTGATCAGACGAGGTACCGTGCAGGATGTTGTAAAAGGACCTAACTAGAGGAGAATTGGTCGGTAACAGGAAATTAAAAAATTCTTGCGATGCCGGTTCACCACTCAAAGTGATTCTTCTGCAGTCTGGCCTGACCCGTCTGTGAACCTATCGGGAGTTCCTTTAGAGAAAGAAA
The DNA here is from genome assembly GCF_011125445.2 of Fundulus heteroclitus. Classification (NCBI taxonomy): domain Eukaryota; kingdom Metazoa; phylum Chordata; class Actinopteri; order Cyprinodontiformes; family Fundulidae; genus Fundulus; species Fundulus heteroclitus. The sequence continues at coordinate 7,550,102 of NC_046382.1, read as the reverse complement.
GAAGAGGGGGGGGGGGGGGGGGGCAGTTGTGTGTGTTAAAACATAGAGACAATATTTTTACCCTTGTAAAGACGTGAGACAAGTCCAACTTCTTTGTGTTCGGGATGTCTGGCTCGGCCCGTTGGAGGATTTTTTTTTACTCAGAGGTGGATTAATTCCCTGCATAATACACGGGATAAGGGCCTAAATGCTCCACAGCTCCAGATCTCCCCTGAATAGTTACGCAAAACTTTACTCAGCATCTATGTTTCTCAGGAACTGATCCTTTCCCAGCGAACAAATAGCTCATCAGGCCTTCCTCAGACTGTTCAGACTGGGGGGATAGGGGAAAATGTAGCTGTAATTTACTCATAAGGGAGCAGGAAACATGCAAAGTTGGACGGAAAGAACTAAAAAACTCCCTTTAGCTGTAAAGGGCATTTGTAACCAGTGTCCTTTGTCCACAGAGACAGTGAGACAGAGAGAGCTGACTGACCTCTTGGTTAGACTCTGTGCTTTTACGCGGGTGTTATTATGAATTATGGGAACACATTACACAATCAGCCTCGGGTTAAATCTGGCAGGCTCTGTCAAACTGTAAGCAAACGTGAATGAGTACAGAGCCTAACTGCATCTCTGAGTTTCAGACCGGAGTTTCCACGTATATTATTAACAGCCAGGAAGGGGGGGAGAAGGTGGGGACGCGTTGCATTTGGCCTGCATGTGGGAACGGTTAGCGCCGCTAACGCTAACGCTAACGTGGCTTCCCTGACGGTTCTCGTTAGCCAACGAGCTGCAGCGCGGGGCGATGAAGAGCGTCCAGGCCCGCTTTCCTGCACACAACCGAAGGTTTCGGTGAATTCGCTTCTTTGTTTGAGGACAGCTGCTGCAACGCACCCCAAAGAGGAGGGAGAGCGCGTCACAATGAAACGTTTCACTGCTAATGCTTCATCTCTCTGACCTCATAACAAAGCGCCGCAGCAGCAGCTGGACTGTGTTTCACCTCCACCTTTCCTTACGAGGAACAGCTTTCGCAGGTCAAAGTGGTTCAACCTTCAGGTTTTCTTCCGTCTTCATAAGCTGTGGACATCTTTTATATATTTTTTTCTTCCAAAAGCCTAGAAGAAGGGGGAAACATCTCAAGTGCTTCGATACTCGTTTATTTGCTGCCCACATGAGATCAGGAGGATCAAGTTAGGTTTGAAATCCAAGCGGGTCTGTGGAAGAGCGCAAACTAAAATGATAATAAATGCCCTTCTACCAGAACCTTTCTCTGCCATTTTCACATTGATGACATTTATCCTGCCTGCTCCTAATGTTTTTTATTAGTAGCATATTTCCTGAACAAGTAGCACTAATGCTAACATCACTGACTAATTACACCATCGGAGCGCTCCCTCCACATTTATTTGGACCGCTGAGAAAGATGCAACAAAAGCATTTAAATCAATTCTTCATTTGTTGCAGCAGCATTTAGAAATTATTGCCTAAATCATAACCACTGGTACTCAAACATAGCAGAATAAACATAGCAGAATCATTTTGTTTTTAGATTCATGCTTTTTTTTAAGTTGATCCAACCGTTGACGAGCATTTAGTGGCGATCACTAACATTTTGCTTCCCTGAGATATAAAGAGGACGTGACATTGAGGCCTGCTGCGCTTAAATATCATTAAAAAAACAGGAAAGACATGAGAACATACTATTTACATCATCAAGTAAGTAGTGTTTAGACTCTCTTGTGTCTAGATTCAGAGCAATAATTAATCAGCTTAAATAGGATGAGGGTTCATGTTTATTCTGTCATCACACACAGTGAGAAGGAATGGGAAGCACGGTCAAAACTCATCTCCAGTGTTGCTAAATATTAAATAGATTTTAACTGGAACTTTGTGCTCAGTTCAGATGAGTCTAAGATTAAATCTTCCAGCTCCAGACTCCAAAGTTTGGCTTGATGTGGAACATAGGATTAATATGTTGACCGTACGGTGGAGGATCAGTGGTGCTGTGGGTTGGGTTCTCTTCCGCAGGCCCCTAGAACCCTGCTACACTGCTTAGCTTTATAAAACCACACATCTTTTAATCTAAAAACCTGATGGCAACCAACAGACCACTGAAAAGGGTCTATCATATGTTGAAGCATTATAATCATGTCATGTTTGGAGGTTGTTGAGGATCCAAACATCAACAGGACATCGACAGACTCATGATGGGAATATTTTAATGAAAACAGGAACCAGGACACAAAAAAACTTAAGTACTGCAGAGATGTGATGAGTAACATGGACACTAGGTGAGAACGATCAACACAACGCAGAGCAGCTGGGAACTGAGGGAAGGTTCAATAATTATCAGCTGAACAGAGAAAGAAAGAAACTAGCAAACCGATGAGATCCAATCTGACAGAAATTACCCAAAGTACAAAGAAACTATAACCTATAAACTATAACTACTGTGGAGACACGCACAAACAATAACAAGTACAGAGAAATGAATTAAATAAAAACACAAGAACAAGGGAATGATCAAAATACCAACAGAAAAGAAAACACAAAAACAAAACACCTCAAGATTGTGACAACTGATCCTAAACATATAATTAAAGGAACAATAAGTGATAATGACCCCTAGTGGTTAAAACTGGAACAACAGATACACGATGCCTTTCGTGGAGACCGGCTGTTTACTCAATGGTCCGTTGTTGCTGTGAAATACACACTGAGCTATATAATACACTGGATTGCTAATCGCCGTCTGTTAGAACGAGTCGCTTTGAAGCCACCAGCCGCCATATTGGTACTCCCTATTTTCCTCCAGTAACTAGGGAATATGTGCGCTACAGCATCGAATAACGAGGATTTTTCTCATGTTCAGGGGTGCTTAAAACTTTTAAAATGTCAAATGCCGTATACTTTTATGTTATGTTCTAAAACTATCAAGTACTGAGAAAGTCATGTGCTGAAATATTTTGCATTTTATTCATTTAAATATATATATAACATTTATAAATATATAAATAACATATATTTACATATGTGTATACATAAATATACATATATACATATACACATACTTATATACATATATATATATATATATATATTTAATATGAATAACATGTAAAATATTTCAGCACCTAATTTCCTAGTAGTTGATAGTGTTAGTACATCCACTGACTGTAGAATTACCTGTGAAACGTTTTCACACAGCCAGAAAACTGCTTGTTGTTGCAACCAAATCCTGTGGGATTCTGTGAGAGTAGGGAGTAGCAAGATGGCGGCCAGTGACTTCAGTTTTTCGGCAAAATCAGCACTCCAGTGTATTATATAGCTCAGTGGAAATACAGGATAGGTCACATGATTGGCTCAGGAACCAGGAAGTAAACACGGGCTACACACCAAAGTCATTCTGGACCGTACCTCTAGGTTTGAAAGACGGGACTAAGACGTTGTTGATGGAGAGGACGGATTGTTTCATCCATCCTGGCTGAAAATGAGAATTATTTAGGTTGATTTTACAGTACATTTCTTACTTATTGCTACTTTAACACAGAAATGGCTCCAAAGACACTAAATAAACCCTCTTCCATGGTCACCTCACCATTAGACCTGACTCTGTAGAGAGAAGAGAGCATAAGAGAAGACCCAGGATGATCCAGAGTAATCAAAATAATAAAAGTTAGCTCGGTCAATTAACAGGATCTGAGGAGTCAACTGTCATGTTGTTGTTGTGAAGCTGAAAAGTTTGGGAATCCCTGACATAGAGGTACACTTTATCTCTGAATGCTCCTGCCTTGTTAAATCCTGTTAGAAGAAAACTGAGTGCTACGCGTATTAACAGCAGGCATACAAATAATTCATAGTACTCACATTAAAAATTAGACATTTTCCACATTTTCTTCTGTGAGATCACTTTAAAAAAGAGGAATATTTGTGACTTTTTACACATCTTACCTGGTGAGCCAATAAAGAGGCCTAAAGCTGACCAAAATGCTTCTTCTTCTTCTCTGTATGAGTGTTAAAGCAACACGGTCATCTTTCAGGTGAGAACGCTGGCCGACATTTGCATACACACACATCCAGCAGACGGAGAAACATTCGTATTTATTTGGCAACTGATCAGGTGTAAATCCCAAAAATCACATTCCCCGTCAGATCTGTTCAAACTGCGCAGGTAAACGAGCCGCCGCAGTCACCAGCTGCCTTTACTGAGTCGCTCTGTTCCCTCGGTTCGGCGGGCGGGGAACGGCGCCGAAGCTCAGTCTGAACCGTGAAGTTTGGAAACTCGCAGACAAACTGCTTTTTAAGGAAGAGATCCGTTTTTTTTGGGGATCTATTTAACCGAAGCCCCAGATGTGAACAGATGTTTTGTCATCTCAGCCAATCACGCGCCTCCATCAGCACCGGGAGTTTTCAGGCTAAGCCGATGATGAGTTACGACTCTGCCTCTGCGCACTTTCTACATCAACCTCGGCCCAATTCTCCTCCAACCAAACAATCATTTTGGATTAATTGTCAGAGAAAATCCTCTGAACAGAACCCCAGCGGTGAACCCACCGCCGCCGCCGCGCGTTTGCAGATTCCCGCTTGTTTATTCTCCCTGTCACAAACAGGAGGACTTAGGTGGAGTGTGAGTTGTGTTTGAAAGGTGGTAAACCTGCCGAGGCTCTTTAATTTCCCCCCTCTTCACCAGCGTGAGGGATGGTTCAAAGGGTGGCTCTCTGACAGGGCATGTGATCGCTCCTCCGTCCTTTATCTGCCTCCCCACATTAGCACGTAAATGAGGCTGCACTTTGGGTTTTTGGGAGCTGGAGCGTGCTCAGTGCAAACAGGAGTTGCACTGTTATCATTGTTGGACAGATTTCTGACATCCGAACACCTCCGTTTCATTAACATTCAAAAGGGCCGGGGATTTTGACACTGCCTCTGTTTATACAGATTTCTGAACGCTTTGCAGCGGGGATTGTAGACGACGTGCGCACACGCAGCGTCTCCGCTGTATTTACCACCTGAGCGATGGGGCGTCGTTTAAGTGCAGAAGCCATATTGTTCTTTGCTGAAGTATTCCCACATTTTATTAAGCTACAACCACACATATCAGTGCTTTAAAGGGATTTAAAGTGAGAGACCAACGCAAATTAGCACAAATTACAGGAAAAAAGGGACATATGGGCTCCTAAAAACCAAAGATCTGCATTTCTTTAGCTCTCTTTACCTTAAAACAGCGAATCACCAACCTTTTTGCAACTGAAAGCTACTCCACTGGTACTTTGTAATAGGAAGGGCTACCAGTACTGACCCTTGAACTACAACAGTCCAAGCTCACCTTAACTTTAGGCAATATCAATATGTTTTAAATGCCTTTGTCATTTTTAAATCTTCATAAATGCAAGTGTGTTTAAAAAGGAAAAGCAACCATGTTGGTGACCCCTGCCCTAAAACAAAATCCAGTGCCTTCTGACAACCGTAGACTCCAGAAATCTGGCCTTGGTAGAAGAACGGCAAAAAGAAAACTGTTAATGAAAGAAAGCTTAAAAAAAACAATAGGGGAGATGGGGAGAAGTGGCTGAAGGTGCTCTGGTCAGATGAGACAACAATTAAATGTTTTGGAGATACATTTCTCCATTAGGGAAAGGGAAGCCGGTCCAAGCTGATGAAGACTTAATTTACGCAACGAAAGGCTTGAGACTTGGGTGGAGGTTCCCTTTCCAGCAGGATAACGCCCCTTAAACATACAGCAAGAGCTACAATGTATCATTTAGATCAAGGCACAATCATGAGTTACAATAACCTAAAAAGAGCAGAGTGCAACCCAACTCAGAATCTGCGGCAAAACTTGAAAACCGATGCCTCCCATCCAGTCTGGTGAAGCTTTAGATTGCATGAAAATCCGAGTCTTTATGTGTGCAAAGACAACAAAACCGGACATAAAAAGACTTGTAAGATGTTTTCTTTTTAAATGTTGACTCAGCGGCACTGAATACCAGCAATAGCTACACTTTTTCATTGATTTGTGTAAAAAGACCCTGAAAATCACGTGTTGTTGTGTTTTCACTTTGGTCCATGCATCCACTACCTATACCTGCAGGATGGTGGGGGGGATGGATGTGTTTTTTCATCTTTCACTGGACAAGAAGCGGGTTCGCCCTGGACAGGTCTCCAGTCTGTCACAGGACAACATAGAGACAAACAGGACAGACAATCAGTCACATTCACTCATTCATTCGGTTTACAGAGACGAATAAATCTAACATTCATGTTTCTGGACAGTGGTTGGAAGCCAGAGAACCCACACATCCGTGGGGAAAACGTCACAACCTCATGCATAAAGACCCCTGGCCGGGATTCAAACCCAGAACCTTCTCGCTGCAGCTCTATGACATGAAATCTCAATAAAACGCTTTTTTATAGAAGATTGTGGTTAAAACGCGACGAGACGTTGAAAAGTCTGAGGCGACGGGACTCCGGTTTGGTGGTCTCGAACGAAAGGAAGGCGATAAAATCATCCCAACATTTGATAATTAGCATCCATTTAGCCGCGGCCGGGGTCCTGTGTGGTTGAGCGCGTTCTCAGGCCTGCAGTGGAGCGACTGCAGGGTCCTGAAAGTCCATTGTGATTCGAGCAGAGCTTATCGCATGGGAGCGAACTGGCAGCCTCTTAAAAGGTATTATATGTGCTCTCGTTCTCCTTCCCTCTGTTTGACAGGAGCCCTCGGGATGAAAGGGAAGGCAGTGGAAAAAGAGACATCGGTTCCCGACATGGGGAAGTCTTTGTTTCTATTCTCTCCATCCCGAGTCTCTCCAGGAATCCTAATTTCCACCATTCACCTACCTATCGGCAGATAAAAGCTGGTCGGGGAGGAGGGGGGGGATTTCCTCAATTGAGACAGCTTGTAACCAGTCTGCATGAGGGGAGGTGGGGGGACCGGGGGGGCGATGCGGGGCCTCGGCTCTGGAGTGAGAGGAGCTCGGAGCGCCAATTTCAAACCGCTTTCATTCAAACACACTCGGAGTTCCAAAGGACATTTTCACAGAGGCTGTTTTGAAACCTGGCTGAGAACCTCTGAGCTGACCAGCAGCACACGACACCAGGACCCCCCCCCCCTCCCCGCCCCCCACCCACCCCCAAATCCTGGAAACCAGACCAGGACGCCTGCATCGCCCCGAGGCCGCCGCGTTTCACGTCATGTTGCTTTCTTGAGATCTCACTGATTAAGGCTGTTTTTTTGTTTTTGTTGTTTTTTTGTTTGTTTTTGGGTTGTTGTCTTTTCTTTTTTTTTTTTTTTGCAAAGAACCTGGGGGGGTTGATTAAACGGTGATGTTTGCAGACGGCCGAGGTTGGCAGCTGACGGCTCTAATTCGCCTGCTTGGCATTAAAATCAGGGAGGAGAAAGTCCATGCCAGTCTCTGGGGAGAGGGAGGTGTTAACTTCTAATGGCTTTCTCTGCCACAGCCCTGACATCTGCAGGGCTCCCAGCAAAGGAGAGTGGGGCCCTTTTTGAAAAATTAATGGAGCTGAATGCATCTCGCAGCAAGGAGAGGGCCGGATTAATCAGCACATTAAGGGCTAGCCCCGGATTGGAAATAATTATTGGAGCTGACAAGGTGCAGAGGTGCCAGTGCCAGCTCCTTTCAGGAATGCATTTTAAAAAGCAGTTTAAAAAGCCTTCAGATGTTGGCATTATCTTGCGTGACCAAATTAGGAGCAAATGAGAAAAGTTTATCTGGCATTTTGGAGTATTGAAAGAGCTTAGGCTTTATAAATTATACAGAGCGCGCACGTCAGCGCGTGTGGCTCTGCACGGATGTGTGCAGAAAGGGTGGAGGGGAGGGGGGGGGGGGGCAAAGACAATTATAAGAAAATCCGTATTTTTAACCAAATATCTAAATTAAAAATAGAAACATTATAGGTTTCAGATTAAACGCGGATGCAGAAAACTTTATGGTGAGAGGTGGGGGGGGGGGGGGGATTAATTCAAATGGGTGCTTGAGAGTATCATACTGTTTGTGCAAATGAAAAGTGGATGTCTTAACACCCTGAAAGAGCCAGGCGGTAAACTGATTACTGTTGACCACCCATGAAATGCACGAGGCAGGAGGTGGTGGCGAATGATTTAATAAGCGCCGTGTGTTTTTTTTTTTCTGCCTTTCAGGAATAATCCTCTATAATTTTCCCGGGGAAGTGATTGGCCATGGGTTACAGTCGGCGTTCGCATTCTGTACGTTGCAGACGTCGTTTGCCAGATATTAGCCGCTTCCGGCGCCGCGCAATCGAGGCGACGCAACGCAGGCCGCAGATTACGTTTGCGCCGCTCACCAATTAAAACAGCGCGTTGAAAGATATCTTCGAACTAAAGAGGTTATTTTTTTGACGGTTACCGTGCCCCACCTTGTTGTTCTTTGGCGTTTTGCAGGGGAATGACGCCACGAGCGGTCAGTGATCTGAGCATTTCTTTGGGAGGGAAACGGCGGCGACTGGGCCCTGAGAGCAAACAGGACGAGACCAAATGGATTACCAGTAATAATGTTTACATCTTCACGGCAGTACGAAGACAACACCTTTGAAGCGAGGCGGTGCAGCCATCAAAAGGAATGCCAAATGTTTAGTTGGCTGTTTGATCTTTAAAGCCCCTCGATCAGATATGCAGCCCTGGATAGAGATCTCCATTATGGCTGTTATTCTCCTTTAACCACAACGGCTCTCCAGGTAATGGGGAAATCACTCAGTGGTAAATTGGAGGGCCTGAGTGGCATCTATCACCTTCGCGATCTCGGTTCCGCCGCAATGAAAGAGTCGCAAACTTCCGGCGGGCCGCCGACGGAAAACTTGCGAAGCTGCGAATGAGCGATTACTTTCTGGCAACACGGACATAATTCTGCAGCCCGCGACGTCGCGCCCGTCCCCCGCCATGTAATTACACCAGGCGTGACGAAAGCCTCGGCCCGGAAAAACAGGTGGGTGTGCAGATGCTATCGGGGTTTGTAACAAAGCCAATTTAGATTTTTCATTTAACTATCTCCAGAGGCGACGTTCAGAAGCAGATTTCACTCAGAACGCAGGTAAATTGAAAAAGTAAATAGGAAACAGAGCATCTTAACAACCTTGAAATTAGACTTGTTTTTATGGGGCTAATATTGAAAATCAACTTGTTTATTCTCCACCTGCCTTTGTGATTGCCGTACACAGCAGTCGGGGGTTTTTTTATGCAATTTATCAGGAAAATTGTCTGTGTTGAGATCGAGTAGATTGTCAAAAAGTTTTGGAAAACAAATCCTGCAGCTGGATTAGAAATCAATAAAAAATTTAAGTTACAGTTGTTACAGAAAGAAAATGTGGAAGAAATGTTTATGTGAAGACCTCATATTAAATATAAAACACATTTGTTCAGATGGTTCACATATTATTTCATGAAAAAATCCACAGGTAAAAGTATCTCAGTGTAATTCAATTTAAACATAATTTCTGTGTGATGTGTTTTTGTATGTTTCTACACCAGATATTTATTCCACATGTGAATATTTTGTTCCTACATTTAAAACACGTCGGAAATGTGAAATTCCTGTATCTGGAAAAACATTTCACATGTGCAAGGTCTTTGTTTTTCCTGCGATTTTCTCACATTTCCACTCAATACACACCATGTGTATGACCACAAGATGTTTTCCACATGTATCTTACATGTCACATTAATGCTATTTCCACATGTGAAATACATTGGAGACGTGGATTCAACACATGTGGGGAAAACATTCCACATTTTAAATGTTTTGCACAGTACTTTTTTTTCTACATGTGAATTATGTGTGTTCACATGTCCCTGCAAAATATAGTTTCACATGTGGAGAAACATTTGAGATGTGGATAGTTTTCACACATCTTTCATGTTTCTATTTAGCCAGAGGAAAGTATTCCCACATGTGAAGCACATTACTTAACAAAATTATTTTTCACAAATGAGACATATAGGAAAATATTTCACATGTGGGATGAGATGTTAAAGGTAGAGTCTGCGATTTTCCTGGAAGTTTCCCCTAGTCCTTTTTTGAATAACTGAGCATAACTGTTACTCGCTCTTCTGCTCCTCAGGAGGATTGCGTGAAATAAATCTCCCAAATCCACTCTGGTCTTATTTCTTTCCACTGAGGCTTTCCTCTTCTTATCATAAACGTGTATGTGATTTGCTTCTTGCAGTTCTCAGCCATTTTAAAAGTCTAAAGTGAGAACGATGAAGCTACAACGAACGGCTAACTCTGAAGCTAACCGCTAAGCTAACCGCTAAGCTAACCGGACACATAAACACTAGAAGTGCGCAGCCAGGAGGAAGTCATGAGAAACGAGTGCGCACACTGACGTTACGTGAGCGTGTCAGAATGATTGTGGGACAAGTTGGTTAGTTTTTACAGGCCGGCAGCTCCCACAGAAATCTAATTTTTAACCTCCTTTTCCTGAATACATAATGTATTTACTACTGTCAGGATGGAAAGACCATTTTACCCGGTATAACAAAAAAGTGTTCCTGAACAGGATTACCAGCTATAGCTTTAATGTTCTGTTATTGTGCCGTGGGTGTCATGTGGGACATTTCACATGTTTTCTACCATGTTTCACATGTTACTACACAATATAATATATTCACATTTGAACACAATATCATTTCGATATGTGAAAACATTTCAGAGGTGGAGGAGCCTTTGTACATTGGGGATGGTCTCATGTCATGGTTATCCCAGGGCCAGATGTGGGACGATACGTGTTGTGAGTCTGATTCCAGCTTGCCCCACTCACATGTTTCCACCACGTTTCCACCCAGTGTTTGCATCAGTGTATGATTGTGTGTTTGTGGGAGTGGCTGGGTGAAGGAGACTTGTATTGTGAAAGCTTTTGAGTGAGCAGTATGACTAAAACGGAGCAATAAAACCTGTGTCCGTTCACCGTTTTCCATGTAATTCCTGAGTTTTCACATGGAAATCTACATGTGTTTCACACAAAAAAACATCAAGCTGACGCAAAGCCATGTTCCCCATGTGCAAAGCACATGTTTTACAGGTGTTTCACACGTCACATTTTTAACATGTGCTTAATCTCATTCTGATTTGGTCACATATTTTCACGTGTGATGTTACACTTTCTAAATGGATATGTTTCGTTTCCATAAAGGATCGTACGCTGTGCGTGTGTGCCAGCGTCTGCCGTGCAGTGCTTAAGCCTCTACAGTTTTTAAAAATCCAGCAGGATATTTACCACCTGTAAATGCTCACATTTAGGTAAAAATCCAATTTCCCCAGATCCGCGTGCATATGACTGTACTTCTAAGGGCTTGACCTCACACCTGCTGCCTCGGGGGGCAACAGAAGACGGAGGAAACTTCACTTTTTGTCTCATTAACAGGGTTCTGTAGAACCACAGGGGAAAAGTGTTTCTGACCAAAGTTTAAATCAAGTGGAAAACTCATTGATTGGCAAATGACATAAACCCCAAATTTGACTGGAAATGCCAAACCTTAGAGTTAAGTGTGTTTGTTTTTAGCTGCTGTGACCAGTAACAGGGGAAATTAATCACTAAAAGATCCACACACAAAAAAAATATATATATATATATATATATATATATACATCATGGAAAATTTTACAGCCAAAGTTAATTGGCAACAGACCACTAAGAGAATTAGGAATTTAGAAAAAAAAAAGAGCGTCCCACACTGAAACCATTTGACTGTTGTATGAGCAATAATTATCAATCCGGAATTTTAAAAGAAATGTCAGATATAAGGGAGATACATATCTGCTGTTTCTCCACAGGAGAATGCGCCGATTCCAAACTCTGTCCTCCAGTTTTTCATCGCTGAGGATTTAATCCTGGAAGAACGAAGTGATAATACGAAATAGACGGACGTCTGCAAATAGCTTCACTAAAACCCACCGAGAGGTGCAGATGAAGTGTCTCTTTGTGTTGAACGTGTTTGAATGTGGCCAGATAGGAAGGAATTTTACACACGTTGGGAGCAAAAAAAGATGATGAAGCTGTCGCCGTTCTGTCGGACCCTATAGAAAGCAGCGGCGGATCAATATTTTACACTGCTAAAACAGACTAAACTTAACTAAAAATAAGTAAAATTTTCTTGAAATTAGTGTATTTGTACTGTATTTGAGTAGGTAAATAAGATAATCTGCCAATGGAATAAGATTTTTTGCACTTAAAATAGGAATAAGTCATCTATAATGAAACTTATTTCAAGTGCATTATATATAATTATCTTATTTTAGGAGTAAAACTCTTTCCATTGGCAGATAATCTTGTTTACCTGCTCAAATCAAGGACAAATGCATTCATTTCAAGAAGATTTTACTTATTTTTAGTTCTGTTTTATCAGTGTATTGACAAGGCAGGTGAGTAAATGGTACTTCAGGGCTTCAGAAAGGGAACCAGGGAGGCACAGAGGAGGAGAGGTAAGTGTTAACAGAGAGTTGAAGGGTTTGGGAATTGATAAGGATGGCGACGAAGAGGAGGAAACAGATTGTTGGAGATGGTGAAGAACCAGGAGGAAGGTGCGTCCATCCAGCGGGGCTGAGGTTGGCAGATTGGGGCGAGCGGTGCTGGTTGGTGGTGATCCTCTGTTTCCAGATGGACGTGGTGATGGCAGCGGAGCGCTGGAGGGTGGACAGGCAGTCTGCTGTGTCAGTGGAGCTCCTCCTGAGGACTTGGTGGGCAGTGGATCGAGGTCCTGGACAGAGCCGGGGACAGGAGGCAAGGATACCTGCAAGAAAGGACAGAAGGAGGTAAGCGGAAGGACGTAGGAAGATCATGAGCAAAGATCGGAGGTCTGATTAGCACTCAGTGAGGAGGAACGATCTGGCATCTGCCTCAGGGGAACCCGCTCTTTTTAAGCGTCTTGATTAGCCTTGATGGGCTGCAGCTGTGCAGAGTCACCTGCCGGTCACACCCTGCAACGGAGGAGGTGAAGCACGCACACACACACACACACACACACACACACACACCGAAGCTCTGCTGCTTACCAGCACATAGACACATTCTCTGACAGGTAATGGACATAAAGACAACATCTAAACCTTGTTTTGACTTATTGTCTATGTTGAGTTTCTTAGAAGTTTCGTTTAGTAATCCGTGACTTTTGTTTCCCTCTGGGACAAACAGGACGTGACAGAGAGGCCCTTTGGTGAAACTCGTCTGGATGAGACTAACTCAGGGTTATCTTGACAGCGTGCAGAGCGAGCAGGATGGAAAGGAAGGTAGAAAAGATCCGTAAAGTTAGAGAACCGCTTCAAAGAGAGGCGTCCTGACTGTTGTCATTTCAGCTTTTAACTTTTTGTTCTCTCTCTTTTTCTTCATAGAAGGTACACCTGGTCTGGCGTTCAGTTAACTGTAACATCATCCAGAGAAGACAGATCACCCGCTATTACCATCTAATGTAGAACAGATTACTGGATCAATGTGTGCTTCTGTGCTTTTTTGTTTCTCTTGTTGTGTCTCTGCTCTGTCTTCTGTAACCCCAGTCAGTCGAGGCAGATGACTGTTCATACTGAGCCCGGTTCTGCCAGAGGTTTTCCTTCCCGTTAATGGGGATTTTTTCTTTCCACTGTCGCTTCTTGCTTGCTCAGTATGAGGGATTGCTGCAAAGCAATGTACAATGCAGACGACTCTCCCTGTGGCTCTACGCTTCTCTAGGAGTGAATGCTGCTCGTCGGGACTTTGATGCAATCAACTGGGTTCCCTTATATAGGAAATTTTTTGACCAATCTGTATAATCTGATTGAATTTGACTTTTTAAAGTGCCTCGAGATGACATGTTTCATGAATTGGCGCTATATAAATAATTCACTGGGCGAGAGCGGGTCAGAAAATGGATGGATGAATTGAATTGAATTGAAGCTTTCGGACATCAAGTCTCAGTAACAACCATTAGATATTATCCACATGCCGGCCGCTTCTTCGGGAGGTATGTCAGAACAAAAATTACCTTTATGTCCAACTTGAAGGGTTTTGTGAAGTCTACTTGAACTAGAACTGGAACCATTCAGCAACAAACACTCCAGGCGGGTCAGCTGTAAACCAAAGGAGAAATATGTGGAAAACCAACCTGTTTAGCATGGGGGGGGTCTGTTCCTCTTCCACAGGAAACCTTCTTAGAGTCCCGGCATCATGAACTCATTATAATACCAGGACGGGTTAAAACTACAAATGTGTCATTGTTGGGTCTTTCAGCAGCAAGTGCCAAACTAACCCAGAAATAGTTCAAACACAAAAACAACCTTCTAACGAGTCGGTTTTGTGTGGAGCCGAATATAAAAAACACAAGACGAAATGGTCAAAGATCCCTGTGTTCACCAACCTTCTGAAATGTAAAATGTTTGCCATTAAATGTTTCTGATAACTCACAGTGAATCTGTTGCTTCTATGTGGATTAATTTTAACCTGCTTCTCTTTGCAGAACCATTTTGATTCAACTGGCGGGTTTTCTGAGACTTTTTAAAGTCCTGCAACAGAATTTTAACCAGATTTATGTCCAGACCTGGACGTAGTCCCTCAAAAACCTTCATTTGGTAACATTTAAGCCATTCAGACGCGTGAGCTTCAGATCGCTTACAGATAATTGTTTTGATGTGCAAATTATACCGTATTTTATCTCATTTGTGTCACTGTTTGAGTATAGTGCTTAAAAAGCTGATTGAGATTCAGTTCTTTTTACCTTTCCTCTTTGTGGCTATAAACCGAAGAAACAAGCAACTTTTGCTCCGGTGGATTGGATCAAACTAAAGTCCAGCAATTCATTTTAATATTCATTTACTGCTTGGAAGACTAAAACAACACACATTTAGAAACAAACAGACTTAAATGACGAGGGAACGTTGTAAGAATTTGATCTCCAAAAGCAAAACTGACAGAGTGAGCGGAGCACGCTGCGATTTTACGAATAACGAGCAGAAAACTCCTCTCCACATGGAGCGTCAACACCAGCGAAGCCCACCCTCATCTAGCTAAGCTCTGTTGGGTTTGCTTTGGAAGAAGCTGTGCGCTGACTTACTCAGAGGCTCAGCAAATCCCCGAGGTCTTTGATGGGGCTTAGGTGTGGAATTTTCTCAATTTGTTGGAAGATATTTCCACCACGGCAGAGCCAGGTGTTGATCCACAACAGCGGTCCAAACAGCAGAGGCACATACTGTATCTGCGCGCATAGAGAGATGCTTCATTAGGGGAAGAGTTGGTTTACATTTTTCCAGTCGTATCAGCCCACCGCGTTCTCCCAAGGCTACCTTAATCAGGTTTCTGTGGCGTATTTGTTAAACATGTCTACGGCGGCAGATAGAAGAAGACCGCGGCTGGAGAATCCAGCGCTGGGGAGTGCGGCCGCTTCTTCCACTCACTGCACAGGGCTGTTTTCCCACAACTGTGCCGGCGCTTTTTTGGGTGCAGGATGAAAAACAGTTTGCAGGTGCACAGAGTGAATTTTCTTTGGTCTCACATGGCTGAACCGGCCCGGTTCCATCCACCGCCCGGCCCGGCAGGGTTTCTGCTGACGAGGACGCCATAAAACAACAAGTGTGTTTCGGTTTGTTTGGCTAGTATTTAAGACAACCAGTGGCTGGGTGATGTAAAACGCTCAATCAGCTGTGACAAGCCTACAGACATGTATGTAACTTCACATTTACGGGGACTTAATGGACCGGGCAGTTTATCTGAGGAGTCGGGGGACAAGATGCAATACTGCAATAGAGGTTGAAACAGGAAAGAAGTCAAAATACTGACACGGTGAAAAATGGAAACCAATATTTCTGAAATTAAAGAAAAGGATTTTAAAAATGCTCAAGGAATATCAGATGGAGAAAACAATAAAGGGCAGATAATATAAATTTGACTGCCTGTCCTTGCCAAGTATGTTCAGGCTTGTAGCTCCTGGTAGTTTTACCCATTTCCATGTCAAATATGATGAATATGTAAGAAAGCATTAAAAAAAAAGGAACATGGCAGCTGAAAGAGATGAAAAAGTCAAACTGAAGCAAAGAATGCCCAGATTTTTTCAATGAGGAGGAAGAAACCAGGAGGAATGTTGTCTGTAAGGCAGAGACCTACCAAACCAGAACCCTAACCACAGATTTAAAAGCTCTCTTTGGTGCCGTCCGCCTGTCATTCACCACAATAACAAATTACCATTTGTGACCAAATGAAAAGATTCCAAACCTGATATTCAGGTGAAAATAAAAATTTATACTCCAACTCTGACCAGCTTTGTTACTCTGGAACATTAGCTCCGCCATTTCTCCCAGCAACTGGGGAACCAGAATACTGTATCTATCAGCACGATGTTCAGGGGTCGTGTAGAACGTTGCAGTAGTGAATGGAAGCAGCTAAAAGTCTCTGCTCCCTAAATATAGCCTTGTCTGTTTTACTAGTTAAGACTTAGCTGCAGAAATGTGACAGGAAAAGTCCTGGATTTGTACTTCAACTATGAATTATCTGCCTTGCATGACTGGTGAGGAGAGTATGTGTGTGATTAGGAGGTCTTGGGTTTGATTCCAGTGCATGTCTCATATTTATAATAGTGCTTCTCAAGCTTGGTTAAAACATGTCTATAGACCAGTAATAAATGTTTATATACCTGATTTAGACATCTAAATATATGTTCACTTTTAGACAAAATACCTCCCAATTATACATTAGAAATATGTTCACAACTTTGGTTGTTTTTTGACCCAGAGTGTTTAGTGGGTTTAAAGTGAACTCTGGCTCTTTTACCCACTTGGTGCAGTTTGTTTGTGTAAATATGAACACAGTGTCGCTTTGTTTACGGTGTGATTGTGATCCGGTCTGGATCCGACACACTCAGGATGTGGTAGAGTGAACAAACTAATAACTAAAGGGTGTGCATATCTTTTTCTCTAAAGCCCAAAGTAACTTTCCAGCCGTATTCTGAAGATTCTTTCTGAGATAATCTCGCCTGAAATAGTTCCCAGACACACCAATTATACGATTAAATTCTCCACGTTTTCCACGAGCTCAGAACCCGATATCTGGATTCGTTCCTCCCGGCCCGGACACGTCTGACCAATCAACAGACTGACCGTTCCAGCTTGATTTGTGGTGACGGGTTCTGGTTCGCCTGGAGTTTTGTTAACGCTGAAAGGAAACCAACCCACCTGAAGACTTACAATGTTCAAACTGGTCAACTGATTCGGGCCAAAGCAAAGGAACTACAGGTGTGAAACATGGTGGATGAAGGTGATGTAGTGGTCAAATCTGAAGACACAGGTCCTAAAATTCCACTTTAAGCTAATACTACAGTAGTGGTTGCTGGAAATGTATCCAAAAGTTTGCTGTGTCATGTGTGATAAACGAATGTATTGTTAATAATCCTCAGAAAAAAAACAAGGTTATGTTTCAGGAAGTTATCGTGGGAAAATCTGAAATCAGCTTTTGTTGATATCATTTTATGCTGCAAACCACAAAACTCAGTAAACATCTTGTACTAAATGGGGTCGTAAAAAACTAAAAAACATATTTTAGCAACTTATTGTCTTCCCTGGGAAGCTTTATGCTCACAAACAACACCCGCAGCCACCTTGCTGTTGCCATTGTATCACCTGTGACCTTTCAGTTTTCCTCAACCTGGAGTTTTCTCTTTTCTCGAATAAAATATTCCAGTTGTTTTATCATTTGAGGGTTGGGTGGGGTCTCTTAAACTGGATGAGAAGAAATTTGTCCTCCTTACCTACTTCCTGGTTTATCGTTAGCAGCTGCACATCTCCTCATCAGAAAAGTTCTTCTGGTTCCTGGGAACTGGTGTATAGGGAGGAAAAGATAGATTTCCTCATAGACAGACAGACAGACAGACAGACAGACAGACAGACAGACAGACAGATAGATAGATAGATAGATAGATAGATAGATAGATAGATAGATAGATAGATAGATAGATAGATAGATAGATAGATAGATAGATAGATAGATAGATAGATAGATAGATAGATAATAACGTAATTTTCTATAACAGTGGAAATGATAATTGTTGTTTATGTTTGAAACGTACAATTCTTCGTGGTTTTGCCTCTAAAATATCAAGATGCTTGTTTGTGTCTTTACACGAAAGTTTTTTGCAATCACAGGCAACAGAGCTCCCACTACAACTTTTAAATTAAAACAATGATCAATCTGGTTCAGTCTAAAGAACTACAAGAGATAAACAACAGCTCTTTAGGAAGAAAAGACGATAATCTAGCAGCGTTTTTCAAATTTACACATCAAATTTTATCCACCTCGAGTTAGCGTCCCAAAATGACTAATTATGTGTTTTTTTATCACCCAAACCTTTACTTTAGTGAACAAAAAACCCCGTAAAACAATAGAAATAATGATCATTTATGTCACACAGCACGCAGCTACAGCGAGGAAACACAGAGCCCGTAATTAAACTCTCCTAAAGCCTCCAAAAGAGATTTCATGAAGGCAGAAAGGTCCCAGTCTGCCACGGTGTGTGCTGTGAGAGTGCTGATGGTACAGTGGCTGTGATAAAGGGCAGCTGCCAGCCATTTAATGAGGGAGCAGGGGATGTGGCCCCCCCGCCGCAACTCATCGCCACTTAATGGCTCCACTAATCCCTGCAGAGATGGTGCTGTACACACAATTGGTCCTCCCTTCATGTGGCGAAATATCCCGGCAACACTTTCTCACACCCAGCCACTGCCAGTTAGCTGTTCACAATCGCTCCGAAACGGTGCCTCCTTTCAAAAGGGACGTCGCCAGAAGAAAGGCCGAGGCGGCTCTCGCAGGTGATTCGGTCCGCGGCGCGCTCGTTTTTCTCGCTAACACCGCCACTCCATCCACTTAGGAACTTGTCTGCAGGTGTAAAGGGGCTGGAAGGTGCAAAGACGGCGCCCATTATTTTTCCCTGCCAGGCTGACTGCTGTTGGCCCCATGCTGCTAAACTGCAGGGACGACGAGCGCGCCTTGCTCCCACGGTCGCCGCGGCGCCGAGGGTGCGGACGGATCCGTCAGCTCTTGATGTTATTTAAAGCAGTCTTAATTGGCCCGGGGTGTGAAACGTGATCCGCCGATTGCCGGCTCATTTGTTTTTCACAACACCGCGCCGTCATGAAGCGGGCCAGACCCTGACCTGTTAGCGCCGAGAGGATTTCTGTCCTAATCTATTCAAATTCGACTCATATCAGGCCTCCTTTAGCCCCCTTATCAAAGCCGGTGACTTTTCCACGGGTCCCATTAGAGCAGCACAGCCAACTTGGCTTTCTGCTGCATTTCAGCACTCATGCACTTCACCCCCCCCCACCCCTAGTCTCCCAGCACCTCCAGAGCACAGATGCACACATGGCATATGGAGCCCGAAAGCATGAAAATCCAAACCATACTCAGAGAGGCTGGGGGGGGGGGGGGGATCGGCATCTCGCTGCACTTGCGGAGCCTCTGATGGGAGAAGGTAATGCTTCTAGCAGCGACGGCGAGGCACAGCGGGGCTTGTAAAACATCTCAATATGTTAACATGACTCATTTAAGGCAGACGCATGTAGGACCCCATCGATTTGGTCCCCAGCGGGGAGCTCGACTCGCCTGCTTAAAGAAAGATACTTATTTCTCTTGTCTGGGTAATAACTCGCAGATTTTCGTTTGGTGACTGATGGGGCAACGCGTGAGGACGGAACATCGCGGTGATTCTTCACACCTGGGGGCCTTTTAAATAAAGGCATTCACGTTGGCCACCTCTCCATCCGTCTCGGATCCAGATGTTCTGTGGGCGCAGTCTGAGGCAGGAGCAAAACAAGGCCAGATGAAACAGACAGTGTTGATACAGGCTCCTAAATTTAGCGTTCACCTGCCACCTCTGGCAGCTTTGTTGATGCGCATCGGTTTGATTAAGTCCTGCGTTGAGGGGCTCCAGCGGTGAATCGTTGGATGGGATGACTGGGACGCTCCGGATCTCCGTGTTTTATGGCACAAAGAAGGAGAGGCCTCTTAATCATTCCGGCTTCATGAGTTAATCGAACGCCCTTGATGGCGCAGATTGATCTTGTGGAGCACAGGAGGAAGAAGCCGGACCAAAGAAGTCAGACCTCGAGGGGCGGAGTCTCACATTTCTCTTCCAGACGGATTATTGGGGATTTTTGTCGACTTGAAGGCGAACGGATTCAATGATGGATTGAACGTCGTGGGGAAACCATACACACATGTAAATATGTTTTACTTTTACGTTGCTTGCTCCTCATGGGCATGAATATCATGTTATTTTGGGGGCTTTAAAAGATGCATTTGAAGCGGGTTTTCTTCAAGGCGGCCCGGTTCTGAAAACAAACGAGAATTCGGTTCGCTGGTTTGAATTTCCTGCGAATTTTGTCTAACTTGCCAAGGTCACTGCAGTGCAAAAACAGATCTAAAAATAAGTAAAATGTTCTTAGAGTTAGTGTATTTATCCTTGATTTGAGTAAATAAATAGGCTTACCTGCCAATGGAATGAGTATTTTTGACCCCTAAATTAAGATAATTAGACATCCTGCACTTGAAATAAGATGATAGAGAGGAATTGTTCCTATTTTAAGTGCAAAAATCTTATTCCACTGGCAAATCATCTTATTTACCTGCTCAAATCAAGGACAAATACACTAATTTTAAGAACATTTAAATTATTTTCAGTTCCATTTTTGCAGTGTGGTGAGGGCACAGATGTATTGTGGACAATATTCCATCATAATTCTGTCTAAAGATTGAACCGCTCTTCTTAGGAGAGCTTATTTAAAATTTTAGATCCCTAACATCCAGGTTTTAATGGTAGTTCATGATTTTTCTACAGGTTTAAAGTCTTGGTTGTTCATTTATTGTTATTTTATTCACCATAAAACCATTTTAATGCTTGTTACGGGGGGAAAAAGCTCCTGTTTGAACATCTGATTGTGTCCGTGTTTCCACCATCTGTCTTCTGGTTTGAGGTGAAGTATCGTTATTCATTGTAGACAAAGCATGATGCTGCCACCGCCGTGCATCACAGTTAGTACAATGGGCTTTGATTGGGCCGCTCACCTTAAATCCTCCAAACATACTTCCTGTCATCGTAGCCCAACATCTCAGGCTTTGCCTCATAGGACCAGAAATCTCCCTCCAGAACCCATCTGGACCGCTTGGTGGGCAGCAGCAGCTTTCAGTTCAGGTTGAAGTCCCTGATCTGTGGAGCAGGCGCTTTTTTAGTCAACTGACCTAAATAAAAGAGAAGCGCGATGTTTAGCGGGCAAAGATGTGGCTTCATGCTGTTCATTAAGCCCCGCCTGTATGGGAGAGATTTAGTGGCGGAGGACAAATCTGTGCTGTCTTTCTCCTGCAGAGCCGAGCGCGCATGATGAGCCACCCTGGGCCGCAGCCCCCGCAGCCATTGCCCCGTCACTGCTGACAAATAGGGCAGCGGCAGAGGGGCCCTCTGAGAGTGAGCTGTAACTCTGGGCAGCCCCTCGCAGGTGTGGGTGATCTTTCATGCTCCCAGCGCTCCTCCGTCCTATCTCTGGCCTCCATCAAAAGGGAGCGCGCTGCCCCAGGTTCAGATTAACTCTGCTCTGACAGACCAAAGGCCTGCCCCCTCCTCCTGGGCCCTTTCCACCTCCACTCACACGTCCCCCATAACAGGGGGGGGGGGGGGAATTAGGGCCAGTTTAGCAGATCTTACAGGACCACTAAACGCCGCCTCAGATCCCTCGCTGATTGCCCCGTTGGCCCCTCCCACCAGCTCCATGTGCACATGCATGAACACATGATCCTCCCAGCCGGCAGCCCTGAGAAAATATGTAACCGGGTAAACAGATCATGTCATGTTGCCTTGTCACCATGTTTGCGTCGCGACTTCGTGGACAAAAGCACGACGGGTCCATGTTTCACCTGCAGATACATCAAAAAGCACGAGTATTAAGAAATTATAGCAAAATACGTAATATGCTTTATGTGTCGATAGAATTTCACGAGTGACACAAACCTTTTGTTTCATGTGTTAAATAAACAGTATTATTGTTCACATTGTTCACGTGTTACCACATAAGAATTTGCACATGTGAGACGCCGGTTCACATGTTACGGCACAACATGGATCACATGTGAAACGCATACTGACACAAGCTTACTTTCAACACTACACAGCACGATCTTTACACGCGGAACAAATAGGAAACCACTTCACATGCGGAGGGTTTTTTCCAGATATTTTTCACATTGCTTTCCAAGATAATTTCCACAATTTCCTGTTTCCAAGTGAAACACAGGAGGAAAATATTCCACATTTGCTGTCCGTGTCATCTTTGGATGGGAAACCACGTGTTCACATGTTGTAAACAATAATAATTTCCACAAAGGGAATTTGTTTTACATCTGCTGTCCAATTATATAGTCCCCACATGTGAAACGCACGCTTTTCATTACACTATATAATTTGCTTTGTGTGTTTTGTTGTTTCTTTTAACTTTTTGTTCTCTCTCTTTTCTCTCTTCATAGAATGTACACCTGGTCTGGTGTTCTGTTAGCTGTGACATCATCAGGGGAGGCAGATCATCCACTATTACCATCTAACATAGAAAGTACTCCTGGGTCAATGTGAGCTTCTGTGCTTTCTGTGTCTCTGCTCTGTCTTCTCTAAGCCCCAGTGGGTCGAGGCAGATGAGCGTTCACACTGAGCCTGGTTCTGGTTCTGCTGGAGGTTTTCCTCTCTGTTAAAGGGGAGTTTTCCTCTCCACCTTCGCTTCATGCATGCTCAGTATGAGGGATTGCTGCAAAGCCATCAACAATACAGACGACTGTCCACTGTGGCTCTACGCTCTTTCAGGAGGAGTGAATGCTGCTTGGAGAGACTTGATGCAACCTGCTGGGTTTCCTTAGAGAGGAAACTTTCTGACCAACCTGGAGGATTTGATGGAATTTGATTTTGTAAAGAGCCCTTAGATGACACGAATTGGCGCTATATAAATAAAACCGATAATTGAATTGAACTACACAATATAAAATCCATTTATTAAACAATAAAAACACTCAGCAAAAAGTGTTTTTATCATTTCATTGATGCACAATAGAAATTGCATGAGAAAATATTCCATGTGTGGAAGGTATCACTTGTTTTAACGACATCATGACGTCATATAATTGCCACATGTGATACACAATTTTGGCAGAAAATCTTACATATGTGGAGAATCTTATGAATTATTTGTTAAAAGTGACAAAAAAGCAGATTTTCTTTTTTTTAATTGCTTGACATACTGTAGTATGTAGTTTGAAATGTGCAACGTCATCATCAAATTAAACCCTAGGCAGAACATATTCCCCGTTAGGAGTGGGTTTCCCCGTCCTGAGAGTTAATGTTCTTTTAATTGCGAGTCTTCTGGGTTTATGAGGAACCGTAAGCGCTTCTTTATCAGTTATTATCCAGGTCGGGCTCTGCGGTCACACATTCACCTGGCCTGGAACGCCGCGCACAAACCCGGCGGTTCCAGTTCGGAATCAAAGCAGCACAAAGATGTGCATCACTCAGAGACACTTTAAGTATTAGCCTCACAGCAATTATGGATGATCGGCCCCTCTCTGGCAAACTGGTTAAACGCCCCGTGTTTGGGTGAGACCTATCATTTGTCTCTCTTGTCAGTTTCCTGTTTTCCTGAGCAACTCCCCCTGACCCGGCTGGCAGGCCCGCACTGCCCCCAACAGCACTTTCCCTTTCCTCGGGCCGCTCCGGGCAGAAAGGAGGGAGGCTGGGACGGGAGGAGGAGGAGGCGGAGGAGGTGGTCCGACGTTAATCTGACCCATTGCTCAGGTCAGTGAGCTGCTTACAGGGTCTATCCAAACATGGGAGCTTGTTTTGCTTAAAGCTGCGGAGAGGAGAAGTACCCTTTTAAATCAACGCTTTACTCAGAGCCGTGCACATGCAAGGTTGTTATGCGTGAAACCACAGGAGGCAGAGCTGGCACACAACCAGCAGCGCGCCGCTCCTCTCCACACTCCCCCTCCACACAGGAAAGACAGAAGAAGAAAACTTGCCTAAAAACGCAGCCAACAACTTCTCACAAGTTGTTTTGCTGCATTTTTTAAGAAGAAAGCTCAAGTCTGTTGGAGCAATTTCTCCACAATTGCTCAGACGCAGCAGCCTAGTTGCTCTGGCTATGACAAAAAAAGGTGGTGGTGATGGGGGGGGGGGGGGGGGGGATTGCACTCTCCAAAACGCATCCAGCTGTGTGTACTTATCTTTTTCTCTTGACATATTTTCACCCCGCAAAACGCTCGGCCCCCTGATCTAATCGCGCTGCGGGGAGAAGCGGGGCCCGCGCACGTCTGCCGGCTGCAGCGGGTTTTTTGGGGGGTGTTTTCTACTCGTACGCCGTTCGGGTATCACATGATC
Organism: Fundulus heteroclitus; assembly: GCF_011125445.2. NCBI lineage: Eukaryota > Metazoa > Chordata > Actinopteri > Cyprinodontiformes > Fundulidae > Fundulus > Fundulus heteroclitus. Next base: position 7,525,746 of record NC_046382.1, on the reverse strand, counting down.
TAAAGAGGAATGCAGAAATCGGCCAGATTTATTGTTGCTGTGTGTGTGTGTGTGTGTGACTGAGCGCTCGGCCGAGGCCAAAGACGGAGAGGCTTCCTCTGGCTTCAGGAGGCATTTAAGGTGCCGTTTGAAGTGGCTGGGAGACTTTCAGGGCCGCTGGAACAAGCCTCCTCCGAGGAGACAAGACGCATTGCCCTCTTTAGAAGGGAATTGTCATTTAGATTGAATTTTTATGAGCGCCTAAAGGCAACCTTCTCAGATAGACGTTTAAGCTGGGGGGGGGGGGGGGGAATTGTGCTCCTAAACTTTAAGGGATATCAGAAGCAACTGAACGTAGATCAGTGAGGAGGAAAGCAGGTTATCCAGGGCCTGCGAACAAACAAGGCCGCTGCTAAGAGGCTCGGCTTCTGACTGTAAACAATGGCTCTAATTTACCGTAATGGCTGTGCAGGTCTAAAGCTCTGGGAGATGCAATGGCCAGTCTCGGTAGCTCAATTATCTTTCTAATTTGTATTAGCACTGGCTATCCTCTCAGGGATAATTATGTATCTTGTGTGTGAGCGAGCTTAATGAGGTTAACCGGAGTCTTTCGCTCGGAATAGGAGTTCAGTCGCCTCGGAGAGGAGGAAAAGCTGCTGATTGCTGTGTTTTTTTTTTCTCCTCGGCGGACGATGACCATTAAGTGTGGTGAATCCCGGCAGAGCACAGAGGGGTCCGGGGGAGCTCACTGTCGGTGGTAACGAGAGTAAGTTACCGCCGAGCTGCATTATAATGGGCCCTGCAGAGGACAGTGAGGGGACCTGAAGGGTCCCAATTACAGACGAGGAGATTAAACGCTTTATGTTCACGGAGAATGTGGTAATGTTCACGTTTGAATTAAGTCTTCATGCGTCGGTTTTCAAACGTCATTTCTCTGAATCCCAGTGTTCACTACTGTACTTAAGTATATTTTGGAGTACTTTATACTTTTCTCGAGTATAACATTTTTTGATAACTTTTACTTTTACTTCACTTTATTTCTGAGCTTAATTGCATACTTTTACTCCAATACATTTTTAATGTTTGGTTTAGTTACTCGCATCTAATAGCAGAGAGTCCTAATTTTCTTAACTAAATGATACCTGCAGGTGTATCTATTAGCAGGTTTACCACTTCCTGTAGGTTAACTAGACCTGGTTTATCACTTAACCATGTTCTTAGTATACACCCCCTGGTCTAAATTCTGCCTGCACTTGGTTGTGTACAATTTTAAAGTGCATAGCACTGACTTTACTTGAAGAAGGAAAACTGAAAGCTTACAAAAAGGTTGTATTTTCTTTCTAAACTTGGTCTAAATTTCTCCAGCACTTGGTTGTTTATGTTATTTTAAGTGAATTTGACCTTCAAAGTTTACCAAAATCTAAAAAATGTCATTCAAACTGCATTTGCTTTGATTTACTTTTTACTTATACTTTTTATTACATTACTTGAATACATCTATTTTTACAGTAATTTTCATATTTAAGTACAAGACATTTCAGATACTTTAACACTTTTACTCAAGTAACATTTCAGTCAGTGACTTGGACTTTTACCAAAGTCATATTTTGGAGAAGTACTTATACTTTTACTTGACTCCGAGATTTTAGTACTTTATACAACACTGCTCTGGACTATAGGAGGAAGCTGGAGTACCTGGAGAGAGGAACATTTAAAGACCCTCAAGACTGGATTTGAACCCAGGACCTTTTTGCTGCAAGGCAGCAGTGACTCTCTGGGCCTGATTCTCCTCTTAGATGCATCCCGATCCACACTGAAGCGTGAAGGTGACCCGGTTTTAAGACAAATGTGGTTATTTGTTGTCATAATGTATAAAAGCACTTCTATAAGGTTTATAAGCACTTCTCCTGCATGGCAGTTCCCAATATTCAGCTGGATTTAATTCTACTGTCATAATACACAGATTTTTTATAAAAAACGTTTTGTTTTTTTTAAATCATTTCATGTGAGAGCGTGAGATTTGTCACGTGTGTAATTTCACACGTCAAAGTCACATGTGCCATTTGTGAAACACGTGCCCTGCACACTGGGAACATGGTTTTTGGAACAGTCTGATGTCAGAAAGCGTGACGACAACCTTTCAGTAGAAAATACTTCCTCGTTTCCTTCTAAATGATCGCGTTGCCTTACATTGTATCACACATACTGTTTCACGTTTAGTCAGATAATAAAAACAGGCTCAACTGGACTGTAATGGGTTGAAAGGTGAAGTGAATCATATCAAACCTGTGTTTTCTGCTCAGGTGTCTTTAATGTTTCAGATTATTAATTTGGATTGACACACGTGTCACAAGTGCTACAAAGATCACCAGAACAACTCTGTGATTTTCTCCTACTACTCTCCATATATGCAGTTAGTGTTGGCAGTACGTGTTTTTGCCTCTCCATAGTGTGTATAAATGCTTCAAACTCCAGGAAAGGACCAATTGGCTGAGCTGTTGCTGCAAATAACTTTATGTTTTCTTTCTGTTAGCGATGCAGTTTGCTCTGTCGTTCAGTTGGGCTAAAATGTGCTAGGGAAGCTAATGCTGACAACGAGTTCCAATATAGACCCTTACCTCTGTGTCTTTGTTATTCCTTTCTGTGTCTGCTACTTTATATACTTATTTTTACATCTCGTTTTATCTGTTTTTTGTCATTTGTTTTTTTGTTACGAGTATTTGCTGAATTGATCCAGGGCAGATGGCCAGTCACGCTGCGTCGGGTTCAAAGGGGGTCATTCTCTCCACTGTTGCCTCATGCTTGCTCAGGAGGAGGGGATTGCTGCAAAGTTAGCGCCTCAGTCCCACACGCTGGGTTTACTTACATAACTTTTTTACAACTTGGCACCATGAACTGAACTCGGCTGCGTTGCCTCGGTGCTGCAGTCGACGTGTAATGTGTGCGGCTGAGTCTGTCGGGTTGGGATTGTTTGATCATTGATGGACCTCCTTGTTTTATGAACAGCTTTGAGGTGAGATGTGTGGTTAATTGGTACTGTGTAAATAAGCTGAACAGAACTGGGTTGCACATTATCGCAGGAACACAATATTGTTCAGCTGGGAAAACAGCGAACAAGTGGATGTTAAATTCTGCTGATATATAGCTTCATGCGCTCCAAATCTGAACGCTTTCAATCTGAGGACTTCCTCTGTTTTCTACTGACTACTAAAGATACGATTTAAACTTCCGGTGAGGAAACCATCACTACTTTGGGCATCCAGAACCTCACTTAAAACCCCAACCACCCCCTTTTAAGCAGCCGATAGCCGGCTCTACGGGCTGAGCCTCGTCTGTTCTGACTGGTGGCTGATAAAAATCAAAGAACGTCCCTATCAGATTGGTACTTTCCTCGCTATCATTCACTTCGCTGCCTCTGTTTGGTGACATTTTCAGGAAAATCTACCGGCAGCAAGTCAGCGTGCACTGAACCGGATCGTGTTTAGCAGGTATTGATAAAAGGCCGATAAGAGCGCCGGCTCGCTTCCTGATATCATCTGAACTCCTGAGGTCCTGTGATCGTGCACAGTTTCCCCCCTCTCGGGTCATATATGTGATATTTCGTGCAGCTTCGGTACAAAAGACTTTGTTTTTGTTGTGTAATCCACCGCTGAATAGCTCTCACTTATTTGCTGCACTCCCTCTTCTCCCCCCATCTTTTGCTTGCTCAATACTCGCCGCTGTTTTTTTTTTTTTTTTTTAACTGCAGGTTAGGGAAGGAAACCGTCTTATCTGCAAAGAGGCGGATTTATTAGTGTGAAAAAGATAATTGCTATTCATAGGCCACTAGGGGCTGATTTACAACCGCTAATATTTAGGATTCCAAGAGCCGTTTTTCAGCTTTTTTCTTTTCTTTTCTCCCCTCCTCTCTCATTTTTTTTTTTTATCTCCAGCCCTGCCTGCAGCACGGAGGAGAGCAAGGTCACGCTAGACGATGAGGGATGGGCAAGGCAGAGCCTCCACTCAGAGCAATTTGACCGAAGACTAATGTGTGAGGAAGTGCTGGAAACGTCCCCGTCCACGCAGGCAAACACCTGTTCTTCTCAACCTGTAATGAGTCTGCAGCCGCAGATCTGCACAAACCGCTTTTTTTTTTTTTTTGTCTGCGAGGGGAAATCCGTGAGAAAACAGAAAGTGGCGATTAAAGGGAAGCAGCAGGGATGATGTGCTTTTAAACGTGTCTCTGTAGAGGCGGATGAGTGAAGAAATACCTGAAAAGAGCACACAGAAAGAAAAGAAAGGGCTTGTTCCGTGTCTTCTGCCTCCTGGATTTTACTCCTCAAACAAGGAGGTGACCTTCCCCTGACCTGACCTTAGTCTGTGATCATATTACCTGAAAACAGGTAGCGGTTTTTTTTTTTTTATACAGTTGGTTGAAGGCGAAACAGGAAATGAAGACTTCTGGGTCTGTCTGTCCGCGCTGATCCCCCAGGTGACCGCGAGGCTTCATCAGGAGCACTCAGATGTGAGGTCACGGGTTCAAAACCCAGGTGTTGTGCCTCACAGCAGGACACATCCTGAGTAAACAGGACAATAAAAGATAACGCCCCCCTCATCACGACTAACGCTGCGTTTAAAAACACCTTCACTGAGATTAATGGGCTCCAGTTTCGTTATTAGGTCGGTAAATTATTTCACCAAACTAAACCTGTCTCGGTTGATGTTTTGTTTATGTTCAAATAAAACCATCACTATTTTGAATATAAGCTTAATCATACTAAACTAACTTCATATTAACAGTTTATATGTTAAACTGGCTTCTTACTTTGTTAAAACTACAGTAAATTGTTCACTTATATTAACTTTTACTCTGAAATTACAAATCTGGTGTATTAACAAAGTTAGAAAAATACAGGAAGATATTTGAATTTTTATCTTTGACCATGTGTTAACATCTAGCAGGAAATGGAAGTTGGCTCAGTTTCCTGGTGCCTTTTGCACAAATGTAATCTTTTGTTCAAAAATGGTTGTTATAAAGTTACATATATATATATATATATATATATATATATATATATATATATATATATATATATATATATATATTCAAAATGATTCAAATTATACATACGTATATATATAATTTTGTTTCATTTTGACTTTCCAATCATTTACCAACAACCTGGTATCTGGTTTGAATGTGAAAGTGCCTCTATAGGTGGCAATCCTGTTAACTTATTTTGTACTATGCTTCATCTAATATATATATATATATATATATATATATATATATATATATATATATATATATATATATATATATATATATATATATATAAAATTGCTTGATCACTACATTTAATTATTTATTATTATTTATTATGCTCCAGCCCAAGCCTCAACAACACTTAATACAAATGGGTGGAGTTTCTGTGTAGTCAAGCAAAATAGAAAGAAAAACCTACGTTTACATTTACCCTTTTTTTTTTTTTTACTATTCTTTGTTTTTTGCTTTGTCAAAGACCGAATGTGATCTGTCTTTAATGCCCTTGGAATGTGTGTGACGTTCCTGTTTAGACGAAAGAAGCAATCAGTTAAGAATCACACTTTCCTGACACATTAAAGCCCCCCTGCAGGTTACAATGTTCCACCATTCAGATTTTCTGCACTCCTAGAGGCTCCAAATACACAACAAAATGTATTTAAGGGCTAAAAAAGTGGATTTTACACTTTAAAAATATGATTTCCCACCCGTCAGCCTTTATTTATATTTTTTTTTAAAAACATTTGAATATACTGTGTTATCTTTCTAAATCGTAAATTTAATTGGTGCAATAAAACCTAACACTGTTAATCTTCTACAAGGCATTTAATGGAACGGCTCCCATTAACTCCGTATTATTGAACGTAGAAAGTACTCCTGGATCAGCTCTTCTATGTTTTTTGTCTCAGAGGTCAGGGCACATAGCCACTCATACTGAGATCTGGTTCTTATGGAGTTTCCTCCTTTAAACTGGAGCTTTTCCTTTCTACTGTCACCGCATGCATACAAGAGGAGGGATTGCTGCAAAGCTAATAACGCCGTGCCAACAGCTGGGCTCCTTACCTTTTTACCCATCATTATAAACTGTATTTGACCGTATTTTACACTCAGATCTACAGTAAAAATAACTTTTCCTTCATCAGAGAGCTGCCCAGGAGAATATATTCTCATTTAGTGACTTAAAGCTTAAGGAGAAGATGGGTAGGCAGTTTTCATGACACGTCATTTTTCAACACATCTGGCTCAGGTAAATGGTAAATAGACATATTTATATAGCGCTTTAACTAGCCTGACCACTCCAAAGCGCTTTACTCGCTCATTCACACCCTGACGGTGGTGAGCTACGCTGGCAGCCACAGCTGCCCTGGGCCAGACTGACAGAGGCGAGGATGCCATACTTCGGCGCCATCGGACCCTCTGACCACCGCCAGCAGGTAATTCAGATGAAGTGTCTCACTGAAAGATACAACGACAGAGACGTTTATATTAGCTTTACACGTAAACTATCAGAAACAGACAGCCAGGCTATTATTTGCTGCCATTCACTGAAACTTCACCAGCAGCGTCACCAGACCTCATGTCTCTGTTTCTCTTTCTGCCCCTCAGCATTTAGATGTCTTCAAGCACAGCAAAGCGCCTCCATCGTTCCCCCGTTTGAGGCATCGTTGTGTCAGGAAACACGTTTATGCTAGCAGCTTTGAGGAAACACACTCCTCCCACACCGTCGGACCATACGGAGCAGGCTGAACGGACTGGAACCCCAGTTATGCCGACTGTAGCCAGGCTACGGCGTCCAGGCACCACGGCAAAGCTGATTGGCTGAATGTGCCACAAGGAAATAAGTCTGGGTTGCATCACTCCAGGTCTGCACGTTAGTTCTGCTTGCAAAAAGGCATTTTATGCAGCATTTGAAGATGAATTAGTTTTTTCCTTGATTTCCTTCTTAAGTTCAGGTTTCTTCCTATATGTTTATGCTGCTAATGTGTATTTTAATGCTGAAAATGCTCTTAATTTTAAGGATCGTCTACAAGATTTGAATTGAAAATACCCTGTTGGTGAATGCAAAGTGTGATGTCAGGAGGGGAAAGTGTGTGCAGGTAGTAAGGCTTAAAAGACATGCTGTTATTTCCCTTTTTTTTTACCCCCATCCTCGCTGATTTAATTTCTCCTCCTTACGAGCTGTCACTTTGTCTGAAAATGTATTCATCTTGCACATGCGACTCCTAATATTGCTAATCTTTTTTTTTTTCTCTCTCTCTCTCTCTCTTTACCAGAGCACAAATCTTACGGAGGGATAATCTGAGATAAATATAGTTAATTGAGGCCAGGTGAACTTTCTTTATCAGCCCCACAGTCAAGCAATCTGAAATAAATGTGATAATTAGAATGGAGATGTCTGCACCGAGAGCGGCGCGTGGTCCTGTCCCGCAGCCATTTGCTTCAGATTAGATCTAAATTTCATAACACATCAGAAATCTGTGGCGAATTAGTCATGTTGAAGATGCGGCCATGTTTCCTGTTAAGATGTATAAACATAATCTGAACGACTCGAGCGAGATGGACATCTTAAACAGTTTTAACGTCTGCTGCCATGTGTTTCTGATCTTTGACGACGCTGCAAATGTTCTGCATGAGTTTCTCAGGGAGCGCGTTAAACAAGATGTACTGTCCTCGCTGAGAGAAACCCTGTACTGCTGTTTATTTAGATTTACACGTGTGCGGGAGCGCATTTGTATGCAAATGTGTGCGAGGTGGTCCACAAATATGTCTGCATTTACATATATGAGTTTAAGTTAAGATTGAAGAAGCTAAATAGGAGGACAGCAAATCATTTGCATCTCTAAATAGAGAAAAGTGGGTTTAAAAACGCTCCAGCTTCTTCCTCCTGCCTTCCAGATGGCTTTATATTACAATGTGGAAAATAAGTCTCGACCGTGTCATTGCGTTATTCTTTTTATAAACATTTGTAATGCAGCTATTGGCATAAAATTCACACCAGACGTCACAAAAAACAAGTGAGTCGATGAATTTACAACTGAAATGAGGAGTCAGAAGGAAGACGTGTCGGACACAGGAATAAACGGAGGTGCAAAAAGGTGAGAATGTCAAAATACCATCAGAAATCTATCAATCCTGCCACGGATCAGTAATCGTAAATATCTGCTGGTTGTGTTCTTACTGATGATCTAGAAAGGTTTCTGTCACGACGGGTAAAAGCAAAAATATCTCTACTGGTGGTGCTCGTTACAATAGAAGGGTTCCAGGAAGCACTGTTGGGCCGTAATCTGGAGGCGGAAAGAAAATGCTTTCCCTATAAATCAGCTCAGATGAAGTATTAGAAGAGTTTTCCCTGAACCAAAGATTACTCACAGGAGGCTGCAGAGAGACCTGGAGTTAGCAGGAACAGTAGCTTTAAAGAAAACGACAAGTAACAAACTCAAACCTGAAGGTGCCAACGGTCTCACAGCACAATACTCCACTGCAGAAGATAAATTCAATTCAATTTTATTTATATAGCCCCAATTCACAACACGTGTCACCTCAAGGCTCTTTCCAAAGTCAAATTCCATCAGATTATACAGGTTGGTCAGAAAGTTTCCTCTCTAATGAAACCCAGCAGGTTGCATCAAGTCTCTCCAAGCAGCATTCACTCCTCCTGAAAGAGCGTAGAGCCACAGTGGACAGTCGTCTGCATTGTTGATGGCTTTGCAGCAATCCCTCATACTGAGCATGCATGAAGTGACAGTGGAGAGGAAAACTCCCCTTTAACAGGGAGGAGATCCTCCAGCAGAACCAGAATCAGGCTCAGTGTGAACGCTCATTTGCCTCGACCCACTGAGGGCTTAGAGAAGACAGAGCAGAGACACAGAAAGCACAGAAGCTCACATTGACCCAGGAGTACTTTCTATGTTAGATGGTAATAGTGGATGATCTGCCTCCCATGATGATGTCACAGCTAACAGAACACCAGACCAGGTGTACCTTCTATGAAGAGAAAATAGAGACAGAGAACAAAAAGTTAAAAGCTGAAATGACAACAAGCAATGCCAATTGGAGAGCAGTAGGAGAACTCAGCAGAGTGAGAGAAATAGACCCTGATGTCCTCCAGTAGCCTAAGCCTATAGCAGCATAACTACAGAGGTAGCTCAGGGTAACATGAGCCACTCTATAAGCTTTGTCAAAAAGGAAAGTTTTAAGTCTAGACTTAAAGGTAGAGTGTTGTAGCTCATTTAAAGGTTGCTGCAACATCTGGACAAGTCGATGAAAGACTGAGGATAAACTCTGGTTAGAGGAGAGCAAAAGTGAACTCTTTGGATAACTTCCCACCATGTTTGGGAGAGAAAAGGCTCTGTGTGTCACCCAAAACCCACCATGCCAACAGTTAAACATGTCAGTGTGGGTCTGGGGACGAGTGGAGAGATGTTCTGAGATGTTCTTGATACAGATAAGAAGTGTAAACCAGGATGTATTTTCCACCAAGACGAGGATGCTGACCTCAAAGCCAAGAAACACCTCTGTTTGTTTCAGAGAAACCAAATCAAGCTACTAGAATGACCCAGTAAATCAGTCTGACTTCAACCCAAGGGAGGAGCTGAAGATTAGAGTTTAGGAGAAACTCTATTGATTCCTTTCTGTGTGTTGATAACTTGTGTTTTTTAATGCCTGGCATGAATTTCATGTCTGCAGACCCATAAGAAGTATATTTACAGAAGAAATTGCCGATGTGTTTAATACATTGACAATAAGGATTTGCTCCCTTACATTTTCCATTTGCTGTTGCTTTTCTATCACATGGGTTTGTTTATTTATGGGAAAAGGTGATCAAACCTCCTGAAGGAGTCACTGACGGAGGAATTTTGTCCGACGGGTATCTCCAGGGAACGGTTTGTAGACATTTCTACACCCATAGATGTAAAAAGACTTAGTTTCTCGTTTGTTCTTGAATTTCTTCAGGTCAGAGAATGTTTTGTTGTTTTTTTTCACATCTTCTAGCCTACTTCCTGTTGTTGGTTGGGTTCTATTTTTGAAGAGTTGCTTGGTACATTCAACTTGAACATTTTGGTTTTATCGTAATTATTATTATTACAGCTTAACTCTAAATTTAGCTTTTTTTTCCATATAGTGAATTTAGCATTTTTGAGGCTCTTCTCTATAAATTTTCATTCTTTGTTTTCCATGGATGTCTTTGTGTCTCTGTGTTATATGCAAACTCTGATCCAGTGTCTCACCTAAATTTCACATAATGATAATAAGGACTCCATTAATCCTTCTGACACCAAAGCAGAGGTCCACACCACACTGTATTTCTGATTCTTCATTTAAATGAGCTCTTGATTCTACCTTTCCGGCTGTAATGAAGCTACAGCGTGAGGAATTGAACCAGCGACCTCTGACTAAAGTTAATTCACAATTTAAAGAAGTGGCTTTTTATCTCACTTTTTAAAAAGCCTTTTATTATAACTCAGGTTATCGTATGATATTAAAATATGTTTAACAATCAGAAATTTGAAAGTGGGAGACATCGTAAAGAGCACGGTAAGGGGGGTGAATACTTTTTGAGACATGCACTTTTCCCTTCATTGTTCCTAACGGAGTCTTCAGTCAAAATGAGGTTAATTCAGAAACAAAGATGGAGAAAACTGAGTCACTTGGTTGCTTTTTATTGCCCTGTGAGGTGTGAAAGCTCTCTCTCTCTCTCTCTCTCTCTCTCTCTCTCTCTCTCTCTCTCTCTCTCTCTCTCTGGGCGTCCTGCTGCTCCGCTGAGCCTGACCACCATTAACACCCCTGAGAAACCTCGTCCTAATTACTCATTCAGCCTGACAGAATCTCCTTAATTACAAACTTCATTAGCCTGCAGCACTTTGTTTTCCTCCAAAAAAAAAAAAAAAAGGAGGAGCGAGCCGGGGACGACTCAGGCCAAGGTGCACTGGAGAGGAGGCGTGTGTTCTCCAGAACCTTATTCCTCCATGCATTCCTGCTCTCTTCTTTTTTTTTTTTTTAAAAAAAAGAAGATGTTAGGACCTTAGTCAGAGATCTAATTAGATTCATGGTGAGAATCAGACACCTTTTAACCAGCCTCTGGAGTCCCTCTAAAAGGACAGCAAGACTCCGGCTAAGAGAGGCACAGAGAATTAAATTGACCCACTGCCGCCTTTCATGTGTGAAGAGCTCTGATTGGCCGCGTCGTCGCCACCAAACACCAAATAACCTGCAGCTCAGAAACACGCAGGCCCGGCCCGACGCAGGTGGACGGACGGAGGACTTGTCTCCAGAGGACACACACACGTTACCTGCTTTATGTGTTTTACCGCTGCTCTCAGCTCAGAATTATTCATCGCGCAGCTTCAAAGTCAACCGCCACCCGTTTCAGCGGGTTGCGTGCGTTTAATGTCCATATGTTCACACCACATGCAATTATATGGTAGACTGGTGAGAGTTAGCAGCAGTTAGCGGGCAGGTGAGGGCACAGAGCGCCGATGCATAATGGAGTGCTGCACAAATGTCCGTGTTTGAGAGGTTTTAAGCGTCTCTGGTCAGACTTCAAAGCTGCCGGGGCGGGAGAGGAGCAATGGCCTCCACCTCGAATCATTCGCCGCTCACGAAGCGGCAGCCGTCAGACTTATTGGCCGCCCTGGTAAAGATGTGTAAAATAAGTTCAGCTTTTATTGCAGTGGCGTAATTTCACACAATCTCCGAGGTTTGCTGATTGGAAAGGGAGGGGGTGGGGTGGTGGGTAGGTCCTTGTCAATTTCCTCAACTTAAAGGACCAGCAATGGCAGCCTAAACATCCCACATTTACGTTTAGTAGGTTAGAAATGCGTCCATGTTTGGTTGTGGGAGCATTTGGAGACAAGCGTGGCACAAGGAGCAGATCTCGTCACAGTACGGTGCTGCCCACAGCTACTGGCATCATAAATGAAACGCCTAAACCATAAATTTATCTTTTATCCTGCCTGCGTAATCTCACACTGAAAAATTTTACTTTTTATTTAAGCACGTCGGTTCAGTGGGTCAACTTTAGGAAATAATACTTGAAACTAGGCATATTTCTGGTGCCATATTTATAAATAGATGAACAACATTTATTTATTTAGTTAGGTTACGCTGGTTAGAGCGCCTTTAAATAGCAATTGATGACCTTTTGTTTCCCTGGGGTGTAAACAGGACATGAAACAGGTGCCTATTTGTCTAAGCACCTCTTAAAAATGGGAAAGACAAGAGAGCATGTAATTCATAAGTCAGATGCGCTGATCTTCATAAGTCTAGAAATGGCCACAACAAAATAATGCAGTATTTAAAAAGTTCAAGTCCACTGGATGTTTACATAACAACCGTTAAACACTATTTACAAAACGATACGATTTTTTTTCATCATTAGGTCACAGGGGCATCAGAGCCGGGAGGGAAACCCCTGACATCCCACTCCCCAGCGATAGCCTCCGGGTCCTTCTGGAGAAACTTAGACCGATAAATCGAGAGCTTCGCTTCTTGGCTCAGCGCTTTCTCCACCAAAACAGACCAGAGCAGGACCTGTAGATAAATACAAGAAAAATATCTTCCTGTCCTACCATCACAAACGTAAGCGTGTCCACATGGCTGAACCCTTTGGAGCAGCTTTGGTCAGATGGCGCTGTTTCAGCTTTCCAGCCACAAATACCCTTTGGAGCAGGGGTCATAAACATGGGGTCCGTGGGCACCAGGTAGCCCGCGAGGACCACATATGGGGCCCACGAGCCTGTTCTTAAAAAAAGCCCAATCCACCAGTGAGCTGTATCTAAAACTTTATTTTATTCCGCTACACTTCCTGTTTTTTCACACTTGTGTTTATATAGATTTAAACATGACAATATCTATGACAAAACCGGAAAATGTGTTTATTCTACATAAAAATAAAGGTGAACTCTATTTCAAAGGTCAGTACTGGTACCTCTTCATGTGACACAACAGCAATAAAGTAGCTCTCAGTTTCAAAAAGGTTGGTGACCCCTGTTGTAAATAGGCTTAATTGTTCATAAATATAGAAATATACCTTTCAGGTAGTAAGTAATGTATTTAAGATATTTTAAATTGGAGCCCCTAGACAAACTAATGGTACATCTGACGTCATTTAGCAGGATTGTGATCCAAACCTTGGCCAACTAAACGCAGAAAATCCCAAACAGGCATGAATTAACCTCGATCCAGAGAAAACTGAGCAAAAGAGAAGAGAGGACCTAGGACTCTGGATGGTCTAGCAGGGGTGTCCTAACTTTCCGTGACATGGGTCAAAATACTAATACTAAGTACTCAAAGGCCAAAAAGGAAACAATAAAAAAACATAACAAACATGGCCAAAAACTTGTTCTTTTCTTCAACCTGCTCCACAAAATATGAACATGCAATATTTTAACTAATCAAATTAGTTAGATTTTTGTGTAGGAAAGGGACGTGTCAATAATTGTAGGTTTTGCGCATTTGCCAAAAGGTCAAAGTGTCTCAGAAATAAGAAAAGGATTTGGTTCTGCATTTGAAGATCCTCGTTGTATTTAAGAAGTTTTAATAAATTAATATGAAAGCAGATTGTGTCGTCGCAAAGTCTGCATTTGAGCAAAGGTCATTGGACAGACGAGGCCCTGTTTACTAGGAAATTTAATAAAATGTAAGAAGTGTGGTTATTTTTAAAAAGATGAATACTTTATGTGGTTCCAAACATTTTGGATGAAGATTTTAACTTGTCTGGAATAATTTCTCCCTGATTAGAAACAAAATACTCTCTCTCTCTCTGAATCAACCACCTGTGCCGGGGATTTGCATTTGGTGGGGGCCGCACAAAATCAGTCAAGGGGCCACAAATGGCCCCCGGGCCACACTTTGGACACCCCTGGTCTACAGAGATTGTACAAAGAGGAACACTCAAAGATCCACCGCTGGGAAAAAGTTCTAGCAGAACACCAAGTGCTGTCAAAAGAGGCACCAAGCGGCAGTCCGCCTACTCGTACACAGGATTACACGCAAAAAACAAAACTACAGCAGTTTATTAACGAGACATTTCTTAACTGAAAACATGCTCAAAGATTAGATTTGTCTAAGCTTTCCAGTGTGAAATGAACTCTTTTTGAGGCCTTTTGTTCATCCTGAGTAGGCGCAGGACTCTTTGTATTAATTAGACGTTCTCTGAAGCGCCACTTTGGACGCCGCTGCCGTCTCTCCCCTGCAATGGCTAAGCCTTGAGGTGCAGAGAAAGAACATTACGAGTGAATGATCAGCAGGTGTAATTTGGGTTAGCTTCTCTGCGGAGCTGCTAAGTTGTTCATTTGCCCGTAATGAATGTCACAACCTGCATTACCTCCACCAATCATTTACGCTCGCCGGGCCCACGTTGGTGCTCGCGTCAAATAGCTAAACCCTCTGTTGTCTCCCCGCATTGTTTCAGTATAGACGTCCATATTTCCTCCCGTTTAAAACACATGGCTGAACCGTTTTTTTGTTTTGTTTTTCTGAGACGTCTAATTCAGGAACATCTGTTGGCGGGCGGAAAAAAAAGGAGAAATAAATCTCACCCTGAGCTCGGGCTGAGGTTACGGCTTCAAAGCTCACTGCTGCAAAACCAACGTCTGTAGTTGGATGTTTGTGCTCGTCTTCGTCTTCAGCGTTGTCGACCACAACCAGGGAAGTCGGTCTGCTTGGAACAAACCCGCAGGCTGATCCGCCGGAGTGCAGTTTTCTGGAGAAAGACCAGAGAATGCGCTGATAGCCTCCATCAGCCACCCACAAGGCCTCTGGTTGAACACCAACACACTGCAGAGACACGCAGAATCCCCACCGAGACTATTGGTTGTGAATATTTGTCCTGTCAGAAGCATCTTGAAGCTCCTGAAGGGAAGAAAGAAAGGGAAACACGGCAGCACTGACCAGAGAAGGCAGTGCTAGTGTCAAAAACAAAGCGAGGAAAATATTAAAATGCGCTTGTTGCCTGTTCAGCGTTCTGGTCGGAACGTAGAAAAGTGTGTCATAAGGTCAGAAACCTCCAGGGTGAACATAAGTTTTCATATAATCAGTCATTGGCACACAAAAAAAAAGACAATTAAGTATCGGGCGGGTTTAATTTTTCAGGGTACGATAAAATGTTTCTTGCGTAACTTAGAAATCAGTGAATTGTTTTTAGTTATTTCTGTTTTGTAACACGTTGTTCCTCCATCAGATGCTACACCACCGGTCCTTTGAGCGACTGAAAGACATCACAGGCCCTGCTGGACCCCCAGGCAGCCATGTTGGGACTAAACGTCATCCTGCACCACCTCCACCGCCATCATACGAGACGTCCTCCACCTCTGAGTGGATCACCAGCAGTGGGTGAGGGGAATAAGAGGACCGGTGTCCAACAGGGGTGTGTTCTCACCCCACTCTCCTTCTCTCTGTAAAACAATGTCTGCACCTCAGCAGATCCATCTGTGAAGCTCCTGAAGTTTTCAGATTCAAAGTCACTGGTCTTACACATAGAGTAGAACATTTCTAGTGTTTATTTCTTATTAATTTTGATTATTATGACTGAAAAAAGTCCAGAATTCAGTGTCTCAGAAAATTGAATATCACTTTAGGCCAAAAGGATGTTTTAAGCACAAATGTGAGGCTTCTGAAAAGTCTGTTAATTTCTGCCCAGGCTGCTTTTATAGCTGCCTTCAGGTCATCTGCCTTGTTGGGTCGGGTGTCTCTCATCTTCCTCTTGACAACAGCTCATAGATTTTCTGTCCAGGTCAGGGCGGTTTGCTGACCAATCGAGAACAGCAACACCAGGGTCTTTAATCCAGCGTTTGGTACCTTTGGCAGTGTGGGCCGGTACCACGTCCTGTTGGAAAGTAACCTTAGAGACCGTTTGAAGGGTTAAGAGACCTTTGCAGGTGTTTTGAGTTAATTTGTTAAACCATGAGTTTCCAATAATAAACTTTTTCTATTTTTCTGAGACGCTGAGCGTTAGGTTTTCATCATCTGTCAGTCATAATCATCAGAATCACAAGAAAAAATCACCGTGTGGTTTGACTCGTCCTCTAAACAGGACCGGTCCAGACCGCTACGAGCGATCAGGTTTGCAGGGAGGACCATCAGTGCTGACCCTCCCTCCGTCCAGGACTTGTAGAGGTTCAAAGGACAAAAGGCTGGCTAACATTTCTGCAGACCCCACACATCCTGGACACAACATGTTAAGACTTTGACCTGCAGGTGGCGCCACAGAGACAGTTTCTGTCCCCCAGGCTGTCTCTGGTGAACTCTGAGGACCCAGATCGCTTGTTTCCACCCATTTCCACCATGTCGTGCTATTTTGTAGAAGATGTATATATGAATATTCACCAAATGCATACATCAATATTTTTTGTAGATTTGTACTTAAAATGTATTCATTGATATCATTTGTGTCACAAACATTGACATTAAAGCTGATCCTAATTCTTAAATGATTGTTGTTGCTTTTTTTTTTTATTATTATTGGTGCCACCTTTAAAAAAAATCCATTGAAAATGAATAGAACTGAAAAAACATTTTTTGTTTTACTGTCTACAGTTTCAGGTTGATCACAGAGAGCAGCAACCATTAGCAGTCCAGCTCAAACATAACGTGAAACAGAGGCTTCTTCCTCAGCATGTAAGTACAGTAGATTTACGCTGATCACCAAATATTAGAAAGTGGCAGCAAAGCAAAAATGCTTCTGGCCAAAACCTGCACAAATCTACAATGAGAAGGAAAATTAAAAAGGTTGAAACAATTGTGCGGAACAAGGCCTAAAATGAGCCCAGGGCGGATTTGAAAAGGTCTCCTGGTCTAACTCCATTAGATCCCAGGAAGAGGCCTTTCCTGTCCTACCATCTCAAACACAAACAGTGCAGTCCAGTAAAACTCCGTGAGGTTAGAGGAGACTCAGGTTGAGCTTTTCAGCAGCAGACAGCAGGAGACAAGATATGGAAACGGTGAAAAGCACCTCATCGCTGCTGGGGATGCTGGGATGCTGTGGGCCTGGGAACCTGACAGCTGTGGAACACCAGAACATTTTAAACAGACAAAATGGTCAGAAACCTGGTAACGGGTCGTAGCTTGTTCTGCTAACAGAATAATAATCCAACATTTACCATCAAAGCAACACAGAAATGGTTCATCAGACACAGAATCAACCATATGTTTCCATGGCTGTCCTGACTGTGTTTGAGCCTTCGTTGATCCAGTTTGGGTTTTTTTTTTTTTTTTTTTTGCTTTATTGTCACACAAAAATATGCTTCCCGACCAAAGAGCTCATAATCTGGTCCCTCATGTCCTTTTTTTTGCAGATTCCTGGACATCTATGCTGGATTTGGAGCTTTAAACGTCCTCAACGGTGATCGGAGATGTGAAAGATTATAGTTAATTCTGTGTTTTTTGGAGTTTTTCAAAACAAAAACAGTTGCTATCAAGTTGCTGGTGAAGATTCTCAGTCATCCAGGTCATGGTCATTCCAAAAAAAGTAAAGAACAAAGCAACTGGACTTGTTTTTCGTAGTTGAAGACTTTTCGCTTCCTCTCCAGGAAGCTTTCTCAATTCAAAAAGTCTGGAGTAATGTGGTGTTATCTAAGCCATTACAAGGCTTTTGTTGGGCAGTAGTATAAAGCTTGGTACTCATCATTACTTCAGACTTTTTGAATTGAGAAAGCTTCCTGGAGAGGAAGCGAAAAGTCTTCAAACTACGAAAAACAAGTCCAGTTGCTTTGTTTTTTACTTTTTTTGGAATGAGTTGCTTTCAAGGCAAATAGCAACTGGGGTTTTAATATGATGTAAAATAAACTTTTTAAAAGTAGTTTAAAAGAGTTTTTGTGCAGAAAGAAAAAGAACAAGTTAGTCACTGATGTCCATTTAAGAGGACTCTGAACTCCCAGCATGCAGTCAGACTCAGCCAGAGGACACCTGACACTTCATATCTTTGGGGAGGGGGGGGAGACGTTGCTGCCTTGCAGCCACCAAGAGGGGGAGACAGTGAAGCTCAGAGCAGAGGAGCAGGTGTCCAGAGGTTCACCTGCCTGCTTTCGGTTCAAGCCTCTGATTTCTGGCCCCAGTAGGAGGAACCTCAGAGAAAACAAGGCCCTGATTGGACGGTGCTGCAGGTAAGATCCACTCATGAACTTCCTGAGTCCTGCCAGCAGCCCAGCGAGGATGAGGATGAGCAGCGAGGGGACGCAGAGGTCAAGAGACGCTAAGAAAATAGTTGGGCCGACACATGTTATATATTTAGCGAGGCCATTGTTTGTTTTATTTAGGGAGCGAATTGAGGATTTTCCAAACGGCAGAGAGCCCCTGAGGTATTTTATCAGGTGTACAGTCCGCCATGTGTTCCACATTAGCGTGCGGAGGGGAATGCTCCTACGAGAGGGCCGCAGGTCTGAGCTCCAGAAGGAAGGTTGGAGCTGCTGGTGGTGCTGGGCCCCGGCTCGACAATTACTCCCTTCAGAGCTGGAAGACGTGGGGAAGCACTTATATGCAAATGAGGGCGCAGCAAATTACAGCCCAAAATTGCAGCGGCATCATTAAAGAAAATAAACACAAGGCATCTCGCAGGAGTGCAGCCGGTCGCAGGAATATTAATGCGGTGAGGGGAGATGTTTGCAGGAGGAAAGCGGCTGATGAGGGCCTAAAACGGGCCGGGTCCGGTCCAGTCGGGTCTGGATGGCTCATGGGTCGGTCAGCTCTGTGGCCTAAGAGAGAGAAGAGGCAGCAGAGATCCTGGATGCCTCAAACCGCGGTTTGTTGCGCGGTGAAAGGTCCTTCATCGCGTGTATTTTAAAGTATTTTTAGACTTTAAAATACTTCTGTTAGTCTATAAATCCCTGAATGGCTTAGCACCTAAATACATCATAAACTTGTTATCAGTGTATCAACCCTCCAGACCACTAAGGTCTTCTGGCTCCAGCCTACTCTGCAGAATCAGAACCAGAACCAGACATGGAGAAGCAGCATTTAGTTCCTATGCTCCACTTATCTGGAACAAACTTCCAGAAAACTGTAAAAGTGCGGAAAGCCTGAGTTCCTTTAAATCAAGATTAAAAACACATTTGTTTAAAATTGCCTTTGAATGTTCCAGTTAAACTGTTTTACTGTTTTTAATGTTCTTTTTTTGTTTCTACATTCTATCCCTACTTGGTTTTATTCCTGTATTTTAATCATGTAAAGCACTTTGCATTGTCTCTGTACTGAATTGTGCTATATAAATAAATTTGCCTTGCCTTGCCTTGCCTTCTGGTTGGTTTTAAACTCCAGACGTTAAAACGGTGTTTGAACTTCAATAGTTTAAAAACTGTGGGATATAATTTCTGTTCATCAAGGTGAAACAGACCAAAAAGTAGATAAATGACCACAGCATATAAGATTTTAGTTAACCATGTGGTGTTTAGTAAATGTAATCTTTAACAATGGCAACATTTTCACCTTAGCTGCTCCATTTTTGGCACTAACCCCAACCCCCCCCATCTGATCCTGGGGGCCATGCCGGTTGGGGGTCCGGTCCGTATTCGGGTCTCTGATGCCCGAGGAGTCTCGGGTAGCGGGTCGGACTGAGGGCCATGTTCTGCTCCTTCACTGGGGGGCGGGGGGTCAGAACCCATGTGGGGGTCCCTGGTGTTAACTGGGGAGGTGCGATTGGGAGGAAGAGCCTCCCCCTCCCCCTCGTATTGCTGTTGGACATCTCTGCCAGGCATGAGAGGTCCATGAGGAACAAAATGTTTGAACTCAAGCTGGTCCACCATGTACCTGGCAGCAGGCCAGCGGGGGGCCAGAGGTCTGTGAACGATTTCCCAACCTCCCATCAGACCCGTGGAGTCTGAGACAGCCGGGGCGGAGAGAGGAGCAGAGCTGGGAGCTGACCCCCACCTGCTAGGGAGATGGCCGCCGGGCCCACCTGGTAGACCCAGACGGGCCTCGGATCGCCAGAGGTGAACGTCCCTGTCAACACAAAAATACTAACATGCTAAAAACATGTTTCTGCGTAGTGAACATCTGGATCACATGGTGTCACTGAAGGCTGTTGAGAAAAGTTTTAAATAACTGGGATCGCCACAACGAGGCCAGATCCAGGGGGATTGGTTGGGTTTGGGGAAAACTGTGCCCTCTGAAGCCTCTTCATCCAACCTGTCTGAATTGTTGGCTGAGGGACGCAGACCCAGCAGAACTCCACGTTAAGCTCTCTGTCTAAACTTAACTTTACAACACGTCTGTAGGTCAGGAGCTGCGTTCTGAATGTAAACCCCACTGAGGACCGTTTCCTCCCCACCGGTGCTGCAGTGAATGACGGTGACGGGTTGGACCAGGGCTCTGCAACCTGCACATCCACAGCTAAAAGTGGCTCTTTGGACTTTCTACTACGGTGCTTAATGACTTTGGCAATAGGAGGAGAGCTGGCCTTGTGTTGTGGGAAACCTGCAAGCTCCCCGGTTTGAATCCCACACACTGCCACTCTCGGTCCCTGAGCAAGACCCCCTGGCCCCACACTGCTCCCCGGGGGCCGCCCAGTGGCCGCCCCTCGCTCCCCGGGGGACGAGGTAAACGTAGAGGACACATTCACTGGAATACACAAAGACGCAATGATCAATCCATCCATTTATCGTCTACACCCACTTATCTTGATAGAGTCGGGGGGGGGGGGGGGGGGGGGGGGGATTGGGGGTGCAGGTTGCCAGTCCAGCGCAGACAATGACAAATAAATATGATGAGCATTACTATTAAAAAAAATATGAGGAGACTACTTACTATATATATATATATATATATATATATATATATATATATATATATATATATATATATATATATATATATAGTTTAAGCTGTTTTTTCTTTTTTTCATAGAGTAATGCTTTAAATTTTCAAAACAAAAAGTCACTAAAATACTGGTAAAAAAATGTAAATCTATTTTTGTTCTCATTAAGTTGGAAACCTTGTGTTTTTTTTTTTTTTCTCACATCAGTTTCCATAAATGTCAACATCCCATGGAACAAAAATGTTTCCGCCCTTCTTTTTGCTAAAGTTTTATGTTTTCCTTCATTAAAAAACCTAAAAATAGAAACAAATTGTGGTTCTTTTAAAATGACTACAGACTTCCTCTAGTAGAACTAGGAGTGAGTTTTTTGGTAATATTTGCAGCTTTAAACATGTTAGATTCAGCTGGACGGAGAGCAGAAATGGCTCTTTGGGCTGTGAAGGTGGCGGACCCCCGGTTCCTTAGAGCTGATGCTGATATTAAAGCCTTCTAGTACTGGTTCTGGTCCACTTCAGGAATTGGTTCAAATAGTGTTTCCTTCGGTGAAAAATGTACTGAGACCTGGGGGGGGGGGGGGGGGGGGGGGGGGGGGGGTGCTGCAGCCGTGCAGGAAATATGAGTAAAAACACAGAAAATGAGCCTTGCTTAGCAAAACTCGACTCTGTGAGACGACTCCATGTGAATTTTTTATTTTAATTGGAGCTCAAATTATGTGTTTTTTAAATTGATTTTAAAGATTTAAAGAGATAATCAGTGGTTGTCTGGGAAACAGTCTTTTCAGAATAGATTTAATAAATTTTAACTATTGAATAATCTGATGTTTTTAATTAATGCAGATAGAGAAAGATTGTTTTTAGGTGATTATCACCCAAAAAAATTGGGTGATTTTTTTTTTTTTAGCCAGGATCTTACAACCTTTCTCAATAAAACATGGAGTAAAAAAAATCTGCTGGTTGGATTGAAACTTTAATAAAACCTTTAGATCCTGACTGATTGATCCAAATTTAACTAATTTTGCTCGCTAACATTCCAGTGACATCTTTAAATTGCTTGCAATGTTACTAATTTACTAACGTTTTACTCGTTTTCTACCCAAACATATTGATTAAAATCCAGCCGAACATAAAGCATATAAATTATGAATCCATTTTTTTTTGTGACTAAATCCTAACAGCTGTTTTTTTTTTTTGTTTTTTTTTTTTTTTTCAGTGAATGTCTCTCTGTCATAGTTTGTCTCAGGAAGCATATTTAGAGGCAGAACGCGTTCATTCTTATGGATAACTAAAACAGCGTGACTGCATGTTTGATAATAACCCAAACAGTTTTTTTTCTCTCTCTCTCTTGGACAGGATCCTCAGCAGCAGCGGGATCAGGTGCTTTAACCACCGGCTCCCTGATAATAAATGAGAGTTGGTTTAACTCTGGTCCACGCTGCGTAAAGGCCCAGCCTGCGTGGGTTCTGGTTATCTCGGAGCTGCATGTCTGGCATGAACCCAGAACCACAACAAGAGTCTGGTTTCCATGCTCCTCCGCTTGGAAACCATCTCCCCGAACACCTGAGATGTTCCACAAGCTGCTGGTTTAAATCAGACATAAAGGTCAACTGTTTATCAGCTCAGTCGCGTCGCGGCGTTTTAATTTGGGTGAATTAGCATTTTAAAGCTTCTTTCTGTTCTTTCTAACAGGCTTAAATGCAGGTATGATCCATAATATGCTTTCCTCGACCTCTGTTGCCCAGTTTTCCCGTAGAGCGCTTTGTACGGCGGCGCTAACGTGACGCAGTGTCCGCACCGTCCCAGTGACCCTGAACGCAGCAGGCCGACGCGCGTACACCCGAACGCCTCATCTCGGCGCGTTTAAACCGGGCATGTCTGCTAATCCCCAACGTTAGACAGACCCTGTGAGCGGACGTGGGAGATTTTGCGTCTGCGCGGCCGCGCCCGTGCCAAGGCAGAGTTTTACTTTAAGTGCTGACACGCAGCCGACGCCGCGCTGGAAGTTGCTGCGTTTGGAGAACACAATCATGAGCGCGCATCGCGCAGCCCCCGGCGCCCCTCCCTCCCCGCCCGCCGCCGTCAATAATAAAGGCAGGAAACTGAAGCCGAAGCTGCGATGTTTAATTCATTATTATGTAAGCTATTTGGAGAGTGATTGGACGGTAATTGCTCATTAGGCGTGTGTATTTGTCGCTGCGCCTTATGTCGGGGCCAGAGGAGCTGTGTAGGGAGGATTCTCTCCTTTCATGGATCCATTTCAGAGGCAATTTGTGAAACAGGACGGATCAGGTTAGTCCTGACGTGTCTTTGTGGTGGTGACGGGCCGGCCGGCCTCGCAGGTGCCACCCTTCAACTGGATCCCCTGAGTGATGGGGCGAGCGGAATAAAAAGCAGGAGGCTCTCTCTCGCTGCGTGTCGAGCAGCGTTGGTAAAGCCAGCCTTTGAAAAGCCACTTCTCCCATCTTAGAGAGATTTCACCTCGATCAATTATTGACTCCGCGCTCTGAGACGAGCCCTGCCTTCCGCCCATATTCCTCCCTGCTCACATTAGCGGTGTCAGCGGACGTAATTATACCTACTAATTGCAGATTAGAGGTTTTGGGTCAGTGGGGTCACTTGATAGGGGCACCGGCTACTCTTTTCTGGGACGGATAATCATTTCACGTCGCGGACGTGATGGCCTTCCCGCTCCGAAAGGTCCAAACAGAGTTGGGGGGTCCAGGGGACGGGTTTGGGGGGACTTTGGCTCCTGGTCACCAAAGTTCTCCAACGGCGCGTCGGATCAGGACGCGCAGGCTCTTCTTTGGACTCTTTCCGATCCATTTATTTACATGTCTGGATTTGGGCTTTTAAACTACAGATGATGTCTGGATTCTTCTTCTTTTTAATGTAAAATAGTCTTTTTTTTTGTTTGTTTGTTTGTTTTACGCGGACTAAACGTTTTTTTTATATATATTTTAGAATAGTAACGAAAAAGATGGCCGCTGCTTATCAATAGCGCGTATTTTATATCAGCTATTATTCAAAAGAGGTTCCATAAAATGATTCATTTGCAATCCTGTTTGTAAAATAAAAAAAAAAAAAGACAAACCTCCATACAACGTCAAGAGTTGTGTTTTTTTTTTTTTTTTACGATATTCTTATCTAATATTAATTTAAATATAAAAGCTTCCTTGGTGCCTAATTTAGAAATACAAAAACTAAAATACACTGAAAACAATCTTACTGTTTTCTATATTTTTTTCAGTATTTTTGCTCTCAACATTTTGCGTAGATTGAAGCTCGACTTCAAAACCAAATGAAGAAGAAAAACATAACGCGAGTGTCCATAACGCGATTTCTTTGCTTTTTTTTATCATACATATAATCCTTAAACATTTAATGTACTTGGTATCCTAGTTGGACTTAAAAGAAAATAATAATAATAATGATAATAAAATAGCATGCATTTTTTTTATTTTGAACTTTTCTCTATTTTGATAATTATTTTTTCTATGGGTTTAGGATGTACTTGGATTCCTATTTCAGATTATAAATAATTAGAAAATATTACATATTATTAGAAAAGTTCTAGTTTATATTCTTTTTTTAAAATCCAATTTTAAATTACAGTTGTTTTTGTTGGAGCCTTTTTTTACAACTGGAAAAATAAGAAATATTTTATACAACGCAAAAAAGTTGGCAATAATAATAACAATACGCCTAAAATTTGCGTCAAACGCCACATGCATTAAAAAAATGTCCAGGTGAGAATCAAACGTGTTTAATCAAATTTTAGCAGGCTCTAATGAGGAGTCTATCCTGTCTCCCGTGTGTCCAAACAGGCGCACAAAGGGCGATGGGGGGGGGGGGGGGGGGTTGTAGGGGGAGCTGTGCGCCAAATTTGTTTGCGGTGGATCAAGGCTCACCGCCTCCACTGCACTTTCTTTATCTTAATTCCAACTTGAAAAGATATAATTATCTAGTTTGAACAGGACTGCTATCAAATCCTTCTTTCTAGGCAGGGTGGGGAAAAGCTCGAGTGGATTGTGAGGCTCTGAGCCGCTCCGTGTTGCCCGAGATAGGAGTAATGAAGTTGTGGAGTCCGGAGATACAAAGGGCATTAACCTCATTAGCATGAAACCTTTTCTTCTAACTATTGTGGGACCCTTTCAGTCCTCTAATCCCCCCTATTTCAAAGCTCGGTTTGTAATAAAGCTTTTAGTTTTTTTTTCCCCTCCTCTCTAAAGCTATTGGTATTCTCTCTCTAGATTTTTATTGCTCTTATAATCTGTTGGCCGATTAAAAGTTCCCCTTTATGTCCCTAAAACACCCGAATCATTAAAAAAAACAGCTCGTTTCTATTTATGAAACAATTAAACAAACACAAAAAAAAAATATCTAAACTTTGTTTTGATGGGAAGTCCATATTTTTGTTTCATGTTTCTAATTTTTTTTTTTTTTTAATTTTAATGCACAGTTTCTAGCTCCAGTAAATAAAAAAGCTTGCAGGCGCAGGCAGCCGTCCTGATGGAAGACTTTTCCAGACAAAGATCCCATTTTGCGGCGCATTGCAACCTTCCCTTATCGCGTCGCGAGGGGTAGTCAGATTGTACTAAATTATGTCCAAGCGAGCCGCTCCCCCCCACCACCACCACCTCCACCCCTACCCCTCCTCTCCGGATCCGTGGATTAAGAGATTAAAGTGGACCACTGGGCAATGCATCCCCTTTCCCCCCCTCATATTACCCGCATGATAATTGCCCAAACTGATTTGCACTTCCACAAAAGCCTTGCACAGGGGGCCTCTTTGTAGCTGCAGCGAAGCAGACTCTGCAGCCGCTCCCCGAAAAATAAAACCAGCGCGCTGAGTCCGAGGACGCGCCCGCCGCTGCGTCCTGCGTGCCCACGGTGCACTGCGCCAAATTACTGCGCATTTTTCCTCTCCACCTCCCCAACCCTCCCCGTCAGAGGCCTCACCTGCGGCTGCGCGGCGCAATTAAAAGTCCTCCAATGCTACTGCGCGCAACATACTGATAAAACTTTATTGACAAAATATTGACAATTACATACTTCTTGGAAGTATACTTTGTGTTAAAATTGTAGCAAACTTAACACAAACACAAAAATTATTTACATTCTGTAAAAGGGGGGGTTGAACAGAAACAGGAACTTTCTTTTTTTTTAGCATTTCTGTACATGGAATACGTTCAGTGCCTGAAGTGAGTTTGTTTTTTCCCTCTTTCTCTGTTTTTTTTTTTTCAGTTTTTCTTTTTGTGTTTTAGTCCTTCACCGAGTCCTGACAGGAGGCTGCAGAGCGACGCGGTTATTGGTAAAGCTTTGGGTTGAAGGAACCTCCTGATATCTTTCCCTCTCTCACTGCTGCGCTCCGATTCAGCTTTTTTTTTTTTTTTTTTAGAAAATAAGGTAAAAATTTCAAATCATCAAATAAAAAAAAACGATTTTTTTGTTTTCTTCTGTTTGAAATAAAAATCAAAACACCGCTACTTGATATGTTTTCACAATCACTTTTACACGAGAATCATTAAGGAAAGACTGCACACTTGGTAGAAAGGAAGAAGCACGACATCTCTGTTGGAAAATAGAGTTAAAAACAAAAAAAAAGAAATTTAAATTTCCTTTTTTTTCCCGTCTTTAGCCAAATTAAAAGTTCTACGAGGGGGGGAATATTAAACCATGCATTTCAAGTTTAAAAAAAAAAAGCAGTTTGGTGTTTTGGTTTCTTGAGTGTGGAAAAAAAAATCTTCTGACGTGCAAACGTCCAATAAGAATTGGAGAAAAAATGACCAATAGGTGGAGGTTTGTAGTGGTGGAGCGGGGACGGGTTCAGGTAGACGGACTGAGACGCTTTTTCTCGGCCCGTTTGGGCCGACAGAGCCGCTCCGTGCAGCAGGACCAGCCTCAGCCTCGGTTTCTCTCTCTCTCTCCATCTGACCCCCCCACAGTCTCTGCCCCGCGTACGGTATCCGTATCCTCCTTCATTCAGAAAACTCTGAGAAAGCCAGTCCCGTTTTTTGGATCACTTGTTTTGTCGTTAATCGTCCGAAGTGACATCAATTTCCTCCGGGCTCGCCTGTTTGGTCGCCAGTCTCCAGCGGTTTATGTGATGCGAGCCCTTCTTCTTCTGCTGCGACTCCGAGCCTTCCTCCTCCAACTTCTGCCGCTTGAACTTCGTCCTCCGGTTCTGGAACCACACTTTTACCTGAGGAGGAGACGGAACAAAAGACGGGGGGGGACAGAAAACAAGCCGGATCAGTAACAGGAGATAAACGCGCGGCTGGTCCGTGCGTAAAAACAAAACAAGAAAAAAAAAAAAGACGCACAAAGAAGGAAAAGGGACTCAGATTTCAAGGAAAGCTTAAATTACCAAATTAGGACAAAGAGTAAAACGGAAATAAAATAAAAAATTAAACATCTACATAATGACGCTGTTTCTAAGGCTTAATATTAAAAACAAACCTGCTATCCACGTGGGCCTATAATCTCTGGTGTTCACACACTCCTCTAAATGGATTTGCCAATAATCAATACCGACATCTAAATCAACGACTCGTCCGCCGCTTTGCTTTGTCGCTCCTAAATGGCCGCCGAGGTGCGTTTAATAAACCTTCAGAGAGCTAATTGAAGGGGGTGACGGTTCATCTCTCCCCTCGGCTCCAGCGGACAAAAGACGGCGGCCTGGTGGGCTCAAACAGCGGCTTAAACGTGGCAGCGCCTCGCTCTTTGTGTCCACTATCCAATAAAATGGTTAACTGGTTAATTTGCCCTCCATTTTGAAAGGCAACATTCTCTCCTCTATCCCCCCCTCCATCTCCCCAAAACAAAGTAATCCAAACCCTTCTGAAATGAGGTTAGGGCCTATACAATGACCGGCAGAAAGCACCCCCCCCCCCCTACCACCACAACTACCACCTCTGTCTTCAGTTGACAACACGCATTTATGGACCCCGGTTTTGCAGAAACAATTTGCAGGCTGGTTGTTTGGAATTATTGTTTTTGCAAATGTCAACAGCCATCTTTGGATCCGTGCGTAATTATGGAGCCTTGGTTAAAAAAAACTAAAACTAAAAACACCATGACGCACGGTGCCACGCTGGAGAAAATAAATCTAAATATGACATATGATCTTCATCACTAATCTGGTGAGACACGAATTAATAAAGGTGACAAAAGGCTGCAGGTTTGGAACAATTATTGCGTAACACAACAACAAAACGAATAAAAAACACACACAAGCGTTAGAATAAAAGCAGAAGGAGGCGCGTCTTTTGTCGTCCAGAAATAAAATCAGATAAAATAAAATAAAATAAAATAAAAGGCAGCTCGTCGCGGAGCTAAATCCAAGCCAAGCGTTTTCTTACCTGAGTTTCTGTGAGGCTAAGGCTGTGGGCGAGCTGCTTCCTCTCCGCTCCCACCACATAATGGTTTTTCTCGAACGCGTGTTCGAGCCGCAGGAGCTGCGAGGGCGAGAACGCTGTCCGGATTCTTTTGGGCTTTCTGGCCAGCGCGTTGTGCAAAAGGAAGCTCTCTGGACTCGTTTCGTTGCCTGAAAACGAGCAGAAAACCAGGAGCCTGAGTGACTTTTCAAAAAAATAAAGAAATCCACATTTAATACAGGAACAATAAAGGTTCAGCTGCACGGGAGCGACGCAGGGGTCTATTATTTGGAGATGACGGTGAACAGTGGAGCGCTGGTCTAAAACGCGTGTTTAAAAATGTTAAATGCAGCTTTGCGGAGGGCAAAAGGAGACAAAGCGAAACTACAATAGCCTTAATTGTATTAGCTACGAGAAATAAAAATCTAAATTATCTGCTGCTATTTTTTTTTTTACAGGTACAAGATGTCACTCTAATGGGATTAAACCGCGCTGTTAAATTGGTCGAGATAATCAAATGAGTACATGTGTGACAAACCGAAAGTGATCAAGAAATATAAACAAATCGTTCAAAACAGCAGGGAGAAAAAAAGAAAAACACAACAAAAGCGTTTTTACTCTTGCCACAAAATTATGGACAGAAAATTAAAAGTATAGCATAAAAATACACATTATTATTTATCAATTATAAATTAATTTAATGGCACAACTGTTAAATATATATATATATATATATATATATATATATATATATATATATATATATATATATATATATATATATATATATATATGATATGTAAAACTAGGATATATGTAAAACTAGGATTTATCTTTTACCCTTTGCGTAAATAGTCCAGCTACAGCTGTTTGGTTATTTGGTATTTGGCCCCATAGTTTTCCTACACCCTCCTTTCGTTCAGAGCAAAACAAGCCTTTAAAGTTCCTAAATATTGGATTTTTTTTTTAGATAATTGTATATGAATTTAGCTCCCAAAGATTTTATTTTCACATTTATTCTGCACATACGTCTGACACCAAACGAGCCCCCAACGCGGCCGCTCGGCGCGCGTCATGCGTAAAGCTGACAGCCAGATGGAGGACTTACCCTGAAACCTGTGGCCCAGGTACCTATATCTGTGTAATAACCAGGGGTAGAAGGTGGACGGGTCCCTTTGCTGGCTGGCGAACAGCGGGTGCGGACTGTGGGAGGAGGAGAGCGGGTGAGCGGCCAGCGCGTGCGGCGGGGCCACCGGGTGCACCGAGACGGCGGAGTTCGGCGGGTGAGAGACCGCCTCTGCAAACACCAAGTCCGGGTTCGAGTAGACGCCCCTGCCGCCGGAGTGGAAGCCGTTCAGGAACGGGTTCATCTGGCCGGAGTTTGCATAGCTGAGAGCCGCCGGCCTGATAGGCTCCTCGGAGCGGGACACCGGTACGGGGTTATCCTTCGCCACTAGCGACTCTATCGTAAAACACCTCTTGGGTGCGGGTTGAAACATGGTCTGATAGTCCAGATTCCCCAGTTTAGGTCGAAGTTGTCGAAGGCGCCGCCGCTTAAAAATAATCCTCCACACCCAAAAGGAAAAAAAAAGGGGGGGAAAGTTTTCTTCGCTGGGAAATAAGTTGGGAAGCTTTTGCAGGGGAAAAAATAAAAAGCGCTCAGCTACTCCCAGACTAATCCATGGATGCGCTGCGCTTTTTTCCCCTCTTGCTTTCTTTCTTTCTCCTCGGCCGGGTTGGTGCAGGCAGATTTGTTAGTTCATGAGCCTAATTAGCGCTGCAGTCCCATAAACAGCTTCCTCTGCAGGCTGTAATGGCATGGTGATTG